>NW_025208323.1:5379-14387 GCF_004010195.1 Chiloscyllium plagiosum | reverse complement strand
GCATGCAATGTGAGTGCGAAAATCTTAAAAAAAAAATCAGAATGGCAGGCCTGTGACAACTGAACTTCCACGTTACTTCAATTGTTAGCTAATTGGATTTGGACCAGAAAGAGGTTTGAGCAGGATCTTTTATGTTAGGTTGGCAAGCTTGTATCAGTGGAGTGAAAAGGGTCTAATGTTTCCAAGGACAGTTTCCGGAGAATTAGTGTGGCAACAGCAGGAAGGAAGGCCATTCGATCGTTTATGCTGATTATAAAAAAAGAACCGTCCTCCAAATTAGCACGTTTGTCAACTTTCAACATTATTTCTGTCATCGATGAGTTGAAACCGTATGCTTGTTCCTCATTGCATCCATGGAGACAGTTTTTCCCTGTCTGCACATTAAACCACCACGTGATTTCGAACTCGTCTGTTTAATCTCCTCTCACCCCTGCCCACCACACGGAAAACAAAATGATCAGACCACTCCAGTCTCTCAAAGAATTTAAGAAAATGGGTAGGTCATGCAACCCGTCAATCCTATTTCACCATTCGGTGAGATAATTTCTGATCTATCACCATAGAAGCCAAGATTAGAAACTGCTCCCGTTTATCTGTGCACAGGTGAGACGAAAGTCGGAGGAGTTGTTGACAGTGTGGAAGGATGTGGCAGGTTACACCGGGATATAGATAAGCTGCAGAACTGGGCAGAAAGGTGGCAAATGGAGTTCAATGCAGCTAAGTGTGAGGTGATTCACTTTGGTAAGAGTAACAAAAAGATGGGTACTGGGCTAATGATCGGATACTTGGTAGTGTGGATGAGCAGAGGGATCTTGGTGTTCATGTACACAGATCTTTGAAAATTGCCACCCAGGTAAATAGTGCGGTGAAGAAGGCATATGGCGTACTGGCTTTTATTGGTAGTGGAATTGAGTTCCGGAGTCCTGAGATCATGTTGCAGTTGTATAAGACTCTGGTGCGGCCGCACCTGGGGTATTGTGTGCAGTTTTGGTCGCCATACTATAGGAAGGATGTGGAGGCACTGGAACGGGTGCAGAGAAGGTTTACCAGGATGTTCCCTGGTATGGTAGGAAGATCGTGTGAGGAAAGGCTGAGGCACTTGTGGTTGTTTTTATTGGAGAAAAGAAGGTTTAGGGGTGACTTGATAGAGGTGTACAAGATGATTAGGGGTTTAGATAGGGTTCACCATGAGAACCGTATTCCACATATAGAGTCAGCTATTACGAGGGGGCATAACTTTACATGAAGGGGTGGAAGGTATAGAACAGATGTTAGGGGTAGGTTCTTTACTCAGCGAGTCGTGAGTTCATGGAATGCCCTGCCAGTAGCACACAGACATTGAAGTGGTTGAGACATGGTGACTGAGGGGATTGTGATGTATTGACTAAGGGGGTGGGACACAGACATTGAAGTGGTTGAGACATGGTGACTGAGGGGATTGTGATGTATTGACTAAGGGGGTGGGACACAGACATTGAAGTGGTTGAGACATGGTGACTGAGGGGATTGTGATGTATTGACTAAGGGGGTGGGACACAGACATTGAAGTGGTTGAGACATGGTGACTGAGGGGATTGTGATGTATTGACTAAGGGGGTGGGACACAGACATTGAAGTGGTTGAGACATGGTGACTGAGGGGATTGTGATGTATTGACTAAGGGGGTGGGACACAGACATTGAAGTGGTTGAGACATGGTGACTGAGGGGATTGTGATGTATTGACTAAGGGGGTGGGACACAGACATTGAAGTGGTTGAGACATGGTGACTGAGGGGATTGTGATGTATTGACTAAGGGGGTGGGACACAGACATTGAAGTGGTTGAGACATGGTGACTGAGGGGATTGTGATGTATTGACTAAGGGGGTGGGACACAGACATTGAAGTGGTTGAGACATGGTGACTGAGGGGATTGTGATGTATTGACTAAGGGGGTGGGACACAGACATTGAAGTGGTTGAGACATGGTGACTGAGGGGATTGTGATGTATTGACTAAGGGGGTGGGACACAGACATTGAAGTGGTTGAGACATGGTGACTGAGGGGATTGTGATGTATTGACTAAGGGGGTGGGACACAGACATTGAAGTGGTTGAGACATGGTGACTGAGGGGATTGTGATGTATTGACTAAGGGGGTGGGACACAGACATTGAAGTGGCTGAGACATAATGACTGAGGGGATTGTGATGTATTGACTAAGGGGGTGGGACACAGACATTGAAGTGGCTGAGACATGGTGACTGAGGGGGTTGTGATGTATTGACTAAGGGGTGGGACATAGACATTGAAGTGACTGAGGGGATTGTGATGTATTGACTAAGGGGGTGGGACATAGACATTGAAGTGGCTGAGACATGGTGACTGAGGGGATTGTGATGTATTGGCTAAGGGGGTGAGACACAGACACTGAAGTGGCTGAGACATGGTGACTGAGAGGAAGGGCAAATTGTGAATGCTGGGAGTGTGATGTGGTCAAGTACGCAAGTGAGATTGAATGACTGACTCTAGTGAGATGTCTGAAACTAATACAGATTCTGAAATTATAGAAAAAAATACAAAGATTGTTAGATATTAATAACGCAGAAAAAATATTCTTTGGCTGATCAGACTCCGTTATTCACTTCATTATTCTGATCCCATTGCGAGCTTTTGGTTCAGAGCACTGCATCCCTTGATAACCAAAGTTCACACCGAAATACTTCTGTAAAGTTTTGAAGGTTTCTATTTCTACCACCCTTACAAACATTGAGTTCCAGATTCCCACCAACAATTTGGTGAAATGATCCTGACAGTACATTAGGAGACAAATTAATACCGCCCCTTAAACTAAGACATACTCTAAAAAAAACAATCATTACCATGAGTGACGACACTGAAATTAAAGCAACCCCTGAAACCAGCACAGATACAGAAGACAATATATTTATCCAAATTAATGCAGCTCGTGTAAAGTTAATTGCACTACAGCTGGCGAATTGAATGTTGATACTGAACCTACATTGTGGAGGGATTTGATTGCAGCAGTTAGGGTGCAGAGACGATTTACCGTGATCTTCCCTGGGCTGAAGATTCTCACATATGAAGAGCATTTGAACAGATTAGGTGTATTTTACTCATAGCTGAGGATATTGAGATGGGAAAATTGTGTTAATGAATAAAATTATGGAGGATACAGACAGAGTAAACAGAGTAATGAAATTGTCGTTGGATAGACATATGAACGAGAATGGAATAGTATAGTTTAGATGGCTTCAGATTGTTCTCACAGGTCGGCATATCATCCAGGGCCGAAGGGCCTGTGCTGCGATGTAATGTTCTATGCTCTAAAGAGGAAAATCAACTTTTCACGTTGATGGAGGCATCAAAGTCAGGGATGGGAACATAGATTTGAGGTAATGGACAGAAGGTGTGGAGGATGTGTGAGGCAAAATTTCTTAAAGAATTGAGGTGGGATTCTGAATCCCTGATATAATTGGAAACAAATATTTAGATATGCATTTGAACTACGAAGGCAAACAAGGTTCTGGGTTAAATATTGTAAAATGGGTTTCGAATTATTCGGCTTTTGCTTTTGTCTGGCCGTAAGTTGATCAGTTGAAGGTCCTTTTCTTGTGCTGCAGGTTTTCCATGACTCAGTAACTGCATGGTTTCTGTGTTACCTGTGTATTAAACAAGGAAAACATTGGTCGTGCACTTGGTATGATTGTCGATTTGCAGTGGGGTCTCAGCCGAATGGCTTCACTTCCCACACCGGCATAGATTGCCAGGACGGCACTTTTTCTCACCCTCTTCCTCCAGCTGAGGTGTGTTGACCCTCCAGTGAAACAGCCACTAATTGTCTCTTTCATCACCTCCTGCAGTTGGAAGCGAACCATCAAACTGTGTCTCTCCTGTAAACAATACACGATATACAAAACACCTACCATCCCGGAAGAGACGCATAACATTGGATACTATGTTTCTTCAACTGTTTTTCCAAGTGTTGTCTGAAGATTGTGACATTTCCCGTGTCAACATCCCTCCAAGACTGTGCAATCCAGACTGTTACTGTTCATTTCTCTCAAATCTTCCCCAAATGTCCTGTCTCTAACTTTAAAACGATGCTGCACTATTTCGACCCTTGCTGACTTACAGCCTTCTGGCCTTAGTGGAAGAACATGCCTGTGGTCCTGCATGACTTTGGCGATTTTACGTATCTTAAGACAACAAAGCTTGGCATTTCCATTGTATCACAATCTTTAGACTGTCATACAAAAGAAAAAGAAGCGAAGGAAACAAAGGATTGTGGACGCTCGGAATCTGAAACAAAAACTGAAATGTTTGGATAAATTGCAGCAGGACTGACGGAATCCATGGAGATTTAACGTTTCAGGTTTTAAATTGTGAAGAAGATTCTCTGGACCCGAAATGCCAGCTCTGTTTCTCTTTCCACAGATGGTGCAAGATCTGCTGAATGTTTATTTTGCTTTATAATCGCATTGTTTTCATTTCCATCTTCCCATTCTGTCCAATTTGCATTTAAATTCAGATAATATCACATTTTGTCCCATTATATTCTATGTTTCAAATTTCTAGCCTGCAAATAAAACCTGCCCATATCTCTTCTCAGGTTATTTGTGTCGCTTATTCTGAAGCTAATCTCAGTTACCATGCATCCTTCATTATGGAAGACTGTTACGGGACTAAAAAACAAACTAATGAGATGCTTCTTTGTTTCGGGTATGTAAATTCTTCCAATGCAAAATCTTGAGTTTGCATGGAACTTACATTAATGTAAATCTTTGGTTTATAAAAATAGCATAAATAACCATTGTCATTGCATGTGTAACATAGTGGGCAGTGCTGAATGTGCCATTCGGAATATCAAGACATTCTGCCTGACTGAAGATGAATGACGTGAACATATAACCCGCTGTATCTAAAGAGCAGCATCACCTTTGGAGACTCTGGTAAGCAGCCCAGTGTGAACTAATGATCGAAGTCAGCCCATCAATGATTGACTGGGTGATTATTCTACCGATGCAATGCTCCTTTCATGGACATTTTGTTTCGAATGTTGACAGCGTTTCAAAACATCAGGACTGGAAGTGGAGCCGAAGAAGAGAATGCCTGTACCAGGAATGCATAGGTTTTAATGATTGGGTGTTTGGGGATTGTTCATGTGGAAAAATAATTGTTGGGCTCAAAGGTTTACCCGCCGAAAATGGCGTTTGCAATTAATGCATAGTGTTTTGTTGGTTTGGGTCTCTTTCAAGGAAAGACTCGGATATGACTCTATCTGGTTCACAGTGAACGAGAAACATAGACGTAAAGTCAATTGGGTTGTCATTGACAGGACGAGTTGATTTGCCCTCTGCCTCTCAACGCACCATTTGAAGTTGGGAGGTCGATGTCAATCTTGTGGGGACAGAAAGAGAAATTAGTTGATCCCACGCTGCATTTTGTGACCACAGTGATGACGAATTGTAAAGATCATGCTGGCACTTTAGATTGGAATGAGTGAGTGAGGGAAATCTCAATCTGTGTCTGGGGAGAGGAAGTCTGTATGGGGAAAGACTGGCCTATTATTTGTGCTCTACAAACTCTAGAACAATAAGTAGCATGTGTTACTTTAAATACCAAACGAAATGTTGGATGTTTGTGACAATACAAAGGCAACGATCATGGATATCCTCAATCTGCAAATTATTTCGAGAAAAGAAATCAGATCCTTTTCAGAAACCTATGTTTTAAAGTCCTGAGACTTTTCTCACACTCGTTTGTCCAGCAAACCTGACATTTTTGTTTTTTATTCATTTTTGTTTGCTTTCTGGAGCTACCAAGTAATGCATTATTCTCCATTGGAGGAGTTGACTGAAATGTAGACACAGAGAAGGTGATAGACGTTGAAAAAAGAA
Organism: Chiloscyllium plagiosum; assembly: GCF_004010195.1. Lineage (NCBI taxonomy): Eukaryota > Metazoa > Chordata > Chondrichthyes > Orectolobiformes > Hemiscylliidae > Chiloscyllium > Chiloscyllium plagiosum. Next base: position 8,485 of record NW_025208323.1, on the reverse strand, counting down.
TACTAAATATTTCATAACGATGTCTGATTTAATCTTGCATAGTTATAACACGACCAAAAACACAGTAATCTCAACACTCATCCCAATTTCCTGCACTGGGCCTATGGACTTGAAGATTGCAATACTTGAAATGCCCACGCAATTGACGTGTTTTAAACGTTTGTCTTGATTCCCAACTCAAGCATTTTTTTTAATGGTCGCAGTGCAGGAGAGAGATAATGTTCCCACTATGAACGTGCATGTACATTACATTTTCTGGGAATGTTTCTGAGTGCAAGGATGTAAGTAAATCTGTCCGTTGTGTTTCCAGTGAGTGATAGAGACAGAGCATTACCAGTGTAAGGTGAAATCCTCTTTAATCAAGTGTCCTCTCTGCGCATTACATTTCACTTCTATTACCGCTAAAATTTGTTTTCTCGAAACTAAATTCTGTTTTTCACTTTCTCTAATATTGTGCATGGGGAAGGTCCTCTGTTGCTGTTTCTCAGTTTCCTATGAAGTCATTTTCATATCATTCAAAATTTATGAGACTTTTAAAAATCACGATGGTCAGAAAAGAAAACTCGCTAGTGACTGTCATTTGAGACCATATGGGTGGTGACAACACTGGTATGACCTGGCCAAAAAGATAAACTCCATTTTAAAGAAAACATAAAATGAAACGTTACAAAGCGAGATTGTGTTTAAAAAAAAGTGAAAGACAGACCTGTGACAAACAGGCCTCCTTTTCCCCAAATGATAAACTAATTGTCTTTGGACTGGACAAAGGACTGAAACAGGTTACTTTTTTTTATTCTGGAAGCTAAAACTGTTGGAATCAGTGGGGGCAGGTCAAAGTGACGGAGGCTCCTATCTGACAAATTACAGTAATTTACAGAGTGACAACAGCAGTGAGTAACGTCATTCCACCCTGCATATTCGTGATAATTATCAAAAGGTGCAACTCGCCTGATTCACCAAATTGTCCTCATTTCACTGTCGTTTCTGTTCAACTTCAGTTGCAAATGTACCTACGTGCACAGTGTTAATTGTTTCAATGGAAACACTTTCTGACTGTCCTCTCAGGAAAGCCACTAGATGATTCTGAACTGGTCTGCAGATTTTCCTCTGAACGCTGTTTACAACACTGATAAACGTACTAAATTCACCAGTCTTTATAAATGTTCTATCAAAAGAGTTAGGACACTCAGCCCATCATGCCTGATCAGAACTTCAGTGAGATGATCATAGAACTCAAGATTGAAAGCTTCCCTCATTCATTTATGTTAATGCTGAAGCCGGCTCCCTTATGTCACATTGAATATCCCGGTCAATGTCCTGTGCACACTCTGCAGGACAGTTATATCCCTCCTGTAATATGCGGTTTCCAGAACAACACACGGTAGTCTGGGTGTGGCACAAAATATGCAACAGGAGGGAGAATTATTTATAAATCACCCATAGTTTGATTAACAGGTTTTGCATGACCAACAGAATTTAATGTTTCACAAATCATTAATGTTCATCCGTGAAGAAAGTAGTAAATGTCAGAGACCAATTGTGACCTTTTCACTACAATGAAATCGATACCAATCGTGTCCTGTTTTCGCTGTTATTCATACTCTGTCTGCGAGAGTGGTAACAGTAGTGTGGCAGCCCAAAGGTGTTCCGGGGAAGAGTAGATAGAGAAGGACATGGGCGGGACATGTGGGATTATGAAATCACTGACTTGTGTGATACAGTAACTGAGTGGAAGGGGCTGTATTGACTGAGTGGAATGAGAAGTAGTGACTGAGGTGAATGGGATAGTCTGACTTAAGGGAATCGGATGCAGTGACTGAGGTGAATGGGTTGAACTGATTGTGGGGTGCACTGACTGAATGGAGTGGCATGTGGTGACTGAGGCAAATAAGGTACAGTGACTGAAAGTAGTGGGAGGGAATTACTGAGGTGGGGTTGGATTTATGAGTGAGGGGAATGGAACATAGTGAGTGGGATGCAGTCACTGAGGACAATGGTAATCATTGACGAGGGGATGGAATTTAGCTTCTGATGGGAATTAGATATTGTGACTGACGCGAGTGGGATGTAGTGATTGATGGAAATCGAAATTAGAGACTGAGGGCAGAAGGGTTACAAGACTGATGGTAGTGGAACGTGGTGGCTGGCAGGTGTAGGATGCTGCGACTGAGGAAGGGTTGTATGTTGGAGCAAAACTAATAGGGATCACAAATTAATACAGGCAGAGTCATACAGCATTTGATGTTAACAACAGAGAAAATTAAAATCCTTTGGCTTACTGCACCATGCCATGCAACTTACTATTCTAATCAATTTCGACATCTTGTGTGCCCTGTAGTCTGAAGTTGACACCTGACTATTTCTTCAAAGTTATGAGGATTTCTGCTTCTCTCAGCCTTCGAGACAGTGAGTTCCAGGTTCCCACCACTCTCTCGATGAAAAAGATACCAACAGTACAGTCAGCATAGACGAATACAGGCCCTAACATTAAGAGATAACCTGCAAGCAATGCAGGCACTGAAATTAATGAAGAGACTTAAAGTAGGAAAAAATCTGACTCCAAGACAGACCCTGAAGACAGTACAATTCTCCAAGTTAAATAGCTGTTGTCACATTGTTTGTGCTGCACCCAGACAATTGCATGTTGTTAAGGAAGCCGCACATTATTGGATGGACATAATTGCCCAGCAGTGGCTGCAGAGTAGATTGACCAGGATATTATGTGACTGCAAATTTTCAGTGATGTAGAAAGCTTTAACAGACTGCGCTTTTTATCCTAGAAGCATAGCATGTGGACACAGGTGGCTGCGGGCATTGGGTAAAGGTGGGGAAAGTCAGGAGAGTGGGACCGATGCAGATGCAACAAAACTAAGAGAGGTATGGACAAAGAACATTTCCAGATTTAAGTTTGTTCGCTGAATTGGAAGGTTCATTTTCAGACGTTTCGTCATCATACGAGGTAACATTGTAGGATTGCTTGTACAATGCCATGCTTGTAGGATTTCTCGTGCATGTCTCTGTTTGGCTTGTCCGAGGATGGATGTGTTGCCCCAATCGAAGTGGTGTCCTTCCTCATCCATATATAGAACATAGAACATAGAACAAC
>NW_025208323.1:0-3093 GCF_004010195.1 Chiloscyllium plagiosum | reverse complement strand
AAGATAAATGCTTTATTCACCTTCATTTCAGGGGGATTTGAGTACAGGAGTAAATGTATCTTTCTGCAGCTGTACAGGGCCTTGGTGAGACCCCATCTCGAACATTGTGCAGTATTGTGTGCAGCTTTGGTCTCTTTTCCAAACAGACGACCAACCTGACATTGTGGGAGAGCAGCAAAGGATGATTAGACTGATTTCTGGGATGACAGACTTGTTGTGGGAGCAGGGTTTGGGACAACTGGACCTGTATTCAATGGGGTTTAGGAAAATGAGTGGAAATCTCAGTGAAATATATAACACTCTGACAGGGCGAGACAGATTAGAAGCAGGGATGGTAATTCCTCTGGGCTGGGACGTCTAAAACAACGGGTCACAATATTAGGTACAGACAGGTCACTTTGCATTGAGATGAGAATAAATGCCTGCACTCGGAGACTGGCGAACCAGGGGTACTCTCTCCCAGATCAGGCTGTGGAAGTCAAGGGGCTGATTATAAATAAGGATTTCTGGAAACTAAAGGGATAGGGAGAGAGCAGGAGTATGGTGTGAAGATAGAAAATCAGCTATCATCCCAGGTTGTTCTCCAATAACGCAATGACTGTGTTCCTGTGCAACACTGTGTTGTACAAAATCGTGCAATATTAATATTGGGGTCTATGGAAAAAAAAGAGGGTAAGTGGCGAACCCCCAAAAATATCAGTAAAAACCAAAAAATAAGTTTGATCTAACACACAATAGGACAGTCGAAATAAATCTTTAAATTACATGTTGTAATGGAACAGTGCTGTAAATGTAACGCTTTCATACTACAGTCACTCACTGGAGCACTGTACCTTTCACCACAATCTTCACCAGAAAGGGCGCGGGGGCTGACTGACCATGTAATGCCGATGCCGAATTCCAGTTCTCTCCAAGATTCTCCCCACAGTTTGAAATAAAGTGCTTTCGAAATATAGACTACAATTCCCAGTTTCAGGCTCAGTTTCAAGGCCTGCAGAGTCGATTGCATTCCTGTTTTTGCTGAACACATTGTTTGTACCTTTTGTAGACAGAGGGTTTCTGAGGCAGGATTTGCTGTTCAGCTGGTGCCCACCAAGGAATCGCATCACAGTGAACGCCAGTTCACTTTATAGAAAAAGGTTCATGAATTGCATTGCAGCCAAATTGTATTTAATCAATACGCGTTATCGGTGAACTGCCTGTATATAGAATGGAGGCGCAAAGCTGATGGACTGAATGGACTACAGCAGTTCTCATTTCATGTTTCACAATGTTTAAACATATTAAGGGATATGAATATGGTATGGGGAAAACTGCGTGGAGGAGATGTTCGGCCATTAACTAGAATAAGGAAAGCTCCATGAATTGTATGACGTATTCCTTTCCCGATGCTTCTGTGCAGTGTGTGGGAAAGCTCTGTAGATGTTGTCACAAGCTCTCAGCTGTTAGGAAAGAGGTATCTGCAGGGTCGACAGGATTGTGTTTCCCATTCCCTTTTCTGATAACGAGGCTGGTGACGGGTGTTCTCTCCGGGTTTATCCTTTAAGACCTCGGAGCAGTTTGATACAATTGAGTGCTTTGCTTGCCCGTTTCAGAGACCATTGAAGAGTGTATCACATGTCTCCGTGTCTGGAGTCACTTTTAGGCCAGACCAGGAAAGCACGAGAGATTCACTTCCTGAAAGTACATTGGGGAAGGAGATCGACGTCTATAATCGACATTGAACACATAATCAGTATTACTGACACCAGGTATTAGATCTTGATATTTTATTAACTGTTTTTAACTTGCACCAGTTGCCAGAGAATCATCCTCGTCTGGATTAGCAATCCAATGACAATTCCACAACAGCACCATCTCCACATGGGGGCCTATCGGAAACCACACTGAACCGATTATTTCTATGCTGTTTGACAGCTCTATCAAAAATAACCCCAACCAATATGACTATTGTGATGGGTTGAGGGCGTGGTAATTGTTCCAATTGTAATTATTCCCTTCTTAGGGGATGGGACATAGTTGAGTAATTACCCACATTAGGAGAAAGTGAGAACTGCAGTTGCTAATTACCCACATTGCCAGAGTTGGAGCTGGAAAGAAACAGCTTCCTCAGGTACACGGCTTGTTTTGTAGCAAAAGTCCTCAGTCCGATTGCAGGAATTGTGCCAGGGCCAAATTCCTTTGTCGTATCTACAGTGTCCAGCTGTTGCTTCATGTCACGTGCAGTGAATTGAATTGGTTGAAGACGGGCATCTGTGATTCTGAGGGTATCATAGTGAGGGTGAGGTGGGTAATCGACTCAACACATCTAGCTGAGGATGGTGCAGATACTGCATCTTTTACATGGATGCACAGAGCTGTTCCCTTATTTAGGATGGGGATATTTGTGGAGTCCTCTCCTCCAGTAAGTTGTTTAATGGTCCATCGACTTTTACGCATGGATTTAACAGGACGAGAGAGCTTATATCTGATTTGTTAGTCTTAGGATCATCTCTCTCTGTATCAGATGTTAGTCCTGCTGTTCGTAGTGTAACCAGTCAAGTGTGGTAGCTTTAATGGATTGTCATTGTGGGATGGACTATCCTGGGGGAAAAGTTACAGATTGTCATTGAAATCTACAGCATCAGATGATAACCCAGTTTTAGCTGCAATATCTACCATTCAATTCTACTGACTGCCACCCGCCCCCCCAAGTTCACAAGGAGACCCATTCACCCATCAGCCCTGTATTCAGTGACCTACTCTGGTTTCTGATGCGGAAATACTTCCATTTTCATATTCTCATTCTGCTGGAAGTCTTTCCTTGGTGTCACGCCTCCAATTTGTTACATAAACAATACCTATTTAAGGTACTAATCTGAATCGTTTCCTTTCAGTAATGTCATCTCCTGTATTAGAAGTGAATGTGATTCCTTCAGTTTGTCTCCCTGACCATGATTCAGAGTTTTGCAGCATCAGTAATGCCAGCCTTATGCAGTTTCAAAGTCAAGGAACTTGTCACCATGCGTTACTGTTCAGTCCCCAGTGTACGACGCTCCATTTTGAACAGGATATTTGGGCATCTTTGACAATATGTCGTTGTTCATAAACAGA
>NW_025208322.1:6555-14384 GCF_004010195.1 Chiloscyllium plagiosum | reverse complement strand
GGAATAGTTTATCTTCCGAGTTACAATGGCACCATGCCTCACCTTTTCTTCTGCTAAAGTGATGACTGTATCAGCATCAACTCGTGCACCCATGAGGATGTTGAACAGTTTATCAACTTCACCAACACTTTACACCCCCACCTTAAATTCACCTGGACTATTTCAGACATGTCCATCCCCTTCCCCCAGGAACTCCATCTCCATCAGTGGTGACTGACACAACATGGACATCTTCTACAAACCTACTAACTCCAATAGCTACCTGGACTGTACCTTCTCCCACCTTGGCTCCTGCAAAAACACTATCCCTTATTCCACCGCCTCCACCGCATCTGCGCCCAGGAGGACCAGTTCCATCACAGAACACACCAGATGGCCTCCTTCTTTAAGGGCTGCAATTTCCCGTCCCAAGTGGTTGATGACCTCCAAATCATCTCCTCCACATCCCGGACCTCTGCCCTCGAGCCTCACCCCTCTGACCGCAACAAGGACAGAGCCTCCTGGTCCTCATCTTCAATCCCACCAACCTCTGTATATATCGTATCATCCTCTGCCATTTCCTCCCCCTACAAATAGACCCCACCACCAAAGGTATATTTCCCTCTCTATCCCTATTTGCTTTCCATAAAGATTTCCCTCTACGACTCCCTTGTCAGGTCCATATACTCCACCATACCACCCTCCCCTCCTGGCATCGTCCCCTGCCACCACAGGAATTACAAAACTTGTGCCCCCACCTACCCCTCACCTCTGTGCATAGCCCCAAAAGCACCTTCCACATCCATCCAAATTTTACCTGTATTTCCACACATGTCATTTATCATATATATTGCTCCTGAAGCAGTCTCCTCTCCACTGGGGAGACAGGATGCCTACTCGCAGAGTGCTTCAAAGAAGATCTGCGGGGCACCTGTACCAACCAACCAACCCCACCACTCCACGGCTGAACACTTCAATTCCCCCTCCCACTCCGTCAAGGACATGCATGTCCTGGGCCTCTTCCATTGCCAGCCCAGTCTATGTTTGGAAAGTTAAAATCCATAACCTACCATAACCACCCTATTATTCTTACAGATAACATATCTCCTCACAAATTTGTTTCTCAATTTCCCTTTGACTATTAGGGAGTCTATAATGCAATCACAGTAAGGTGATCATCCCTTTCTTATTTCTCAGTACAACCCAAATAACTTCCCTGGATGTATTTCTGGGAATATCCTCCCTCAGTTCAGCTGCAATGCTGTCCCTTATCATAAATGCCATTCCCCTTCCTCTCTTGCCTCCCTTCCTGTCATTTCTGTAATATTTGCATCATGGAAAATTAAGCTGCCAGTCCTGTCCATCCCAGAGCCACATTTCCGTAATTGCAATGATATGTAATCCCAGTACCATGTTCCAAACTATGCCCTGAGTTAATCTGTCTTCCCTGTTCAGCCTCTTGCATTGAAATAAAGACAGTTTAATTGATCAGTCTCCCTCCTTGCCCTGACTGTTTGACTCGCTTCTTTTATCAACTGTACCAGTCTCAGATTGATCTCCCTGGGTCCTACAACCCCGCCTTAATAGTTTAAATCCTCCTGAGCAGCTCTAGCAAATCTCCCTGCCAGTATATTAGTCCCTTTCCAATTCAGGTGTAATCCATCCTTCTTGTACAGGTCACTTTGACCCCAGAAGAGATGCCAATGATCCAAAAATGTGAATCCTTTTCCCATACACCAGCTCCTCAGCCACGCATTCATTCACTCTATCCTCCTATTCCTACCCTCACTAGATCGCAGCACTGGGAGTAATCCAGATATTACTACTCTCAAGGACCACCGTTTTAAATTCCTGCCTAACTCTCTATACACTCTCTTCAGAATATCACCCTTTTCCCTTCCTATGTCATTAGTTCCAATGTGTACAATGACCTCCTGCGGGACCCTCTCCCTCTTTGAGAACGTTCTGCACCATCTCTGAGACATCCTTGATCCTGGATCCAGTGAGGCAACACACCATTGCTGACCGCAGAAACATGTGTCTGTGCCTTGGAATAGAGAGTCCCCCTAACACAATTGATCTCTTGAACCTCGATGTACCCCTCATTACATTACAGCCAGTCTCAATACCAGAAACTTGGCTGTTCATGCTACATTCCCCTGAGAATCCATCACTCCCTACATTTTCCAAAACAGCAAACTTGTTTGAAATGGGGAGAGCCACAGAAGACTCCTACACTACCTGACTATCTCTGTAACCTTTCCTGAAGTTAACCCATCCATGTGACTGTATCTGCAATGTTTCTCCCTTCCTATAACTGCCATCCATCACATCCCCTTGCTCTTGTAAACTCCTCATTGCCTCTAACTGTCTCTCCAACTGACCCATTAGATCTGTCACTAACTAGGTTGCTGGCTGATAAAAATAAGGATCCTACAGGGAGGAAGAGATGTTTTAAGAACAGCAGGAATCCAATTCCAATCCCCATGCAACAGGGCGTGTGTTGGGACAAATAAAAGATAGATCATGATGAACAACATTTGGATCTTTCCGTTTAGACAAATTGAAAACGTGATGAAGTGAGTGAATAATACATTATGAAACAAACATCAGGAGTTCGAGACACCCTCACAGAGAAGGAGATCATTCTCTGTTTGAATTTCGGATGTTGGAATTAAAAGGGACACTCTGTACACAATACATATTAGTATTAGCTGGCAGGAGGAATGGAGGTAAGCTCCTGTATTGGGCCATGTCCTATAAATGGTACTTCTGAATACAATCGCTGAAATCTCTATATCTCTCACTCCCATTACAAGAAAGATTGAAACAAAGTTAAAATCTGAGATTGTAAGAAGTTAATTAAAAGGTGAAGAGCTTTGTTCTGTGAAAAGAAAGAATCCCAACCTGAAGCGGGTGAGTAGTTTGTGCTCTTATTCTATTGTGGGAAAGAGGGGTTTCTGTCTGATTGGGAATTTCTCAAATACTAACATTCACTGAAATAAATGTTAACCCTTTGTGGCCTGACCCATGTATGAATTTTTATGGTGCGTCATATTTGAAACCAGTTTAAATTTCCAATGTTATTCTTCCTCTCTGTAGTTCCTGTATATGAGAACATGTCTGAGAAGGGGTCTGTTGCAGACAGGACAGTGACAGGATATATTGAATCTATCAGGAAAGTTTCTCACGTGATGAAACAAAGGGATTGGTTAATGTGTATCTGCTTTAATGCATGGAGTGTCTGGAATAAGCGTGATAAGCTTAGAGCATGGATCAGTACTTGGGGCTATGATGTTGCGGCCATAACGGAGACATGGGTTTCATTGGGGCAGGAATGGTTGCTTGATGTTCCAGGGTTTAGAACGTTTAAAAAGAACAGGGAGGGTGGAAAAAGAGGATGGGGTGTAGCATTGCTAATCAGAGAGTGCATTACAGCTACAGAAACGAAGGTTGTTGAGGAAGGTTTGTCTACTGAGTCAGTATGGGTGGGAGATAGGGACAGCAAGGGAACAGACACTGCACTGGGGGCTTTCTACAGACCACCTAACAGCAGGAGAGAGATTGAAAATCTCATAGGTGGGCAGATTCTGGAAAAATGCAAAAGTAGCAGGGTTGTTGTTATGGGTGATTTCAACTTTCCCAATATCGACTGGAACCTCCTAAGTGCAGATGGTTTGGATGGAGCTATTTTTGTCAGGTGTGTTCAGGAGGGATTCCTTCCTCAGTATGTAGACAGGCTGACGAGGGGAGAGGCCAGTTTGAAATAGGTGCTCGGCAATGAGCCAGGACAAGTGTCAGACCTCGTGGTGGGAGAATACTTTGGTGACAGTGACCACAGCTGCCTCACATTTACCATAGCCTTGGAGAGGGAAAGGAGCAGCTCTACAAGTCCCTGGTGAGACCACACTTGGAATATTGTGTCCGGTTCTGGTCACCCTACTATAGGAAAGATATAGAGGCTTTGGAGAGGGTGCAAAGAAGGTTTACCAGAATGCTGTCTCGACTGGAGGGCTTGCCTTATGAAGAAAGGTTGAATAAGCTTGGACTCTTCTCTCTGGAGAGAAGGAGGAAGAGAGGAGACCTGATTGAGGTATACAAAATAATGAGAGGAATAGATAGAGTCAATAGCCAGAGACTTTTCCCCAGACAGGATTGACTGGTACAAGAAGTCATAGTTTGAAGATATTAGGAGGAAGGTATAAAGGACACATCAGAGGTAGGTTCTTTACGCAGAGAGTTGTGAATGCATTGCCAGTTGAGGTGATGGAAGCGAAGTCATTGGGGACAATTAAGTGACTGTTGGAAATGCACATGGATAGCAGTAAGTTGAGGGTTGCGTAGGTTAAGTTACTATATTTTACATTAGGATTAAGTCTCGGCACAACATCGTGGGCCTAAGGGCCTGCTCTGTGCTGTACTTTTCAATGTTCTATGTTCTAACACTATGATGCATTGAGTTTATAACTTAAAGGAATTTATATTTCTCAGATGTATGGAAATATGAAAGTTGGATGTGAATCTGTTGTTCCTGTGTCAGTTGAAAACAAAGCGATGTCAGGTTAATTTGCAGAATTGGGTGGTGCATTTAGTGTTGGGCTTCATGGCATTATTCTGACCCCTTGATCTGAAGAATTTTGAAGCAAACTCCAAATCGATTAAAGGATGGAGAGGCAGCGTTGTTCTTTCAGGGTAAGGACATTTTAGTGATCACAAACAGACTGCTTCTAAACTTTAATTCGAAGTCAGAATTTAAAGAGCTAATGTAAGAATTTCCCTCAACTATAATTAGTTACATAAGGGCAACTGGAGAAAGAATAATTTGGAAACAACACGTAATTTGTACCCACTTTTCCTGTGTTACATTTTGATTAAGGAAAGAGTTTCAGATAATGGGTTGCATTATTAAATTGTCAAGATTAGAATCTCATTTTCTGGCTATAGTGAGCTTTCGAATATTATTTTGACATATGGATGAATCTTTATTTCTGTATAAAATGATTTCCTCATGTTAAATGTGCATTGGTTTGAATTGTTACTTTAGAAGCGTTAACGATAGATTGGAATTCTGAAACACTGGAATGCTAATTGTCTTTGAACAAATGCTATCTGAGTATATGATCTGAAACTGAGAATGCATTGGATCTCAATTAGCTAATGTACCAAGGAAATCCTTCAATAAGTTGTCAGTTGGAGGTAGAGAGGTATCGATGGGAAATAGACAGGGGAGGTGAGTGAACAAACTTTTCTGCCGAAATAGTGTGACGTGGTTTATGAGAAATGGCAAATTTGGCAGGACGGATAAATCAACAGTAAACTATTTAAACAGAATGAGATTGCAGAATTGAGCACTGCAGATGAATTGTGTGTCCTGATACATGAATGACATAAACTTAGTGTGCAAATGCAGCAACTGATTTGTATGGTAAACAGCATTCTGCTGTTTCTTGTGAAGGTTATTGCGTACAGATGTTCAGTATTATCTGCTTCATCTGTACAGGGCATCGGTGAGACCACATCGGGTTCAGTTTGTGCAGCTGTGAGCTCCTAATTAGAAACCAAAGTACCTCATTGTTTTACAAACAGTTCAGAGATATTTCACTTCACTACTTCCTTGATGATAGAATTATGGTATGACGGTGTTAACAAGTTTCTTGTTGCTTTTAACAACTTGGAAAAGATGATCAAATTGAGCCGTACTAGATATTGAAGACAGTTGAACATGTGGATTCCCAATGTATACTTGTACAATCTAAAACATTATTTTTGTCATTAGATTTTTGTCCATTTTTTGAAGGATTTTGAATTGGTAGTAAACAAGTTTTTTGTTGTTGACTAATGAAACCCACCTGACTTACTCTTAACAGTGAACTTGGCCCAGACCGAGACCTGTATCATTGATCGTGTCAAATTTAAAATGTGTTGTGATTGGTCGAGGAGCGGGAACACAAAGGATCACAGTCAGCCCCGAACACCAACCTGAAGAGGGCCAAGGGGACATTCTCAGAGGTGATTCAAGCGAGAGTTCTCTTCAACAGTAGTTTGTGGAGGCTGGAGAATTAAATCATATCAAGTCTAACCTTGTTTGATTTTCGATAGAGAGTGAGTCAGGGATAACACGGTCTGAAAGGAAAAGTGCAACTGCAACCACAATGAGATTAACCACAATCTCATTTGAAGGGAACGTAGTGAAAACGATCAAATGACCCCGTTGTGCTGTTCAGTCCTATGTTCTGATGTTCCCCCGATAGTGGTAGGATAGGGCGTATCTCCATTCGTATCTCCTGTGTTCCAAACCTTCTTTATCTTTTTATTCTACAGTTTCCTCTTCTCTGTAGTTTATTTTACAAGATGTTAACATCTTCACCTCACTGGGAGGGGAATGGAGGGGGTGACTCTCAGACCAGAGGCCGGCACTGGCGAGTCCCAGAAATGACTCACAGATCATGCCAGGGAACTGGTCCCAGACCAGACCAGTACGGGAGTGATTCCAAACCAGGCCAGTGCAGGAGACAGTCCCAGATCAGGCCAGGGAGGGAGGGGACTCCCAGACCAGGCCAATGTGGGAATATGTCCCAGACCAGATCAGTGCTGGAGGGAGTCCCAGACCAGGCCAATGTGGGAATATGTCCCAGACCAGGTCAGTGCAAGAGATGGTACCAGACCAGGCCAGTGCGGGAATATGTCCCAGACCAGGTCAGTGCAAGAGATGGTACCAGACCAGGCCAATGTGGGAATATGTCCCAGACCAGGTCAGTGCAAGAGTGAGTCCCAGACCAGGCCAATGTGGGAATATGTCCCAGACCAGGTCAGTGCAAGAGTGAGTCCTAGACCAGGCCAATGTGGGAATATGTCCCAGACCAGGTCAGTGCAAGAGTGAGTCTCAGACCAGGCCAATGTGGGAATATGTCCCAGACCAGGTCAGTGCAAGAGATGGTACCAGACCAGGCAGCGTGGGACCAGCAAATCCATAAACAGGGCCACTGCTCTGTTCAGTTTGGAACAAACTTCCGACAGAATCCGCTGAGTCCTAAGAATCAAAGCACCTCTTTCTTTGAGTTTAGTCATAGAAATTCCTCGATGGCCTTCGGCTTTGCGTTCTGTGGGGTCAACTTTCCATGACCGATGTTACGTCCCAAGGACCTCACCACTGCTTATGTGAATTCAGTTTTATTTAAGTTTATCACCAGTTTTGCTTTTCATAATTATTTAAAGAGCTCTGCCAACTGCACCATGTGATCTTTCCAGGACTTACTAAAGATCACAACATTGTCCAAACAGACTACACAGTTTGTTAACTCTGCCACAACTCTGTTCTTTGGAATGTGGTGGATACATTCTTCATTCCAATGGGCATCACTTTAAACTGCTATAGCTCATTTGGGGTTACAAACGCAAAAATTTCTTTCACCGTCTCTGATAAAGGTACCTGCCAGTAACCATGCAGTAAGTCCAACTTGGTGATGTAACTGGCTTGTCCAACTTTCTCAATACGGTTCTCAAATCTAGGAATTGGCTATGAAGGCGTTGACCTTCCAATAATCCACACAGAATCATTGAGTCCTGTCTGGTTCAGGAACTAAGACGAATGGTGAACTCTACTCACTCTGGCTCGGTTCGATGATGTCTTCATCAGGCATGACCCCCACCTCCTTCTGGACCTGTCTGGCTTTGAAAGGATTAAGCCGATAGGTATGTTGTTTTATCAGAGCAGTATTCCTTACGTCTACTTCATGTACAATAACATTAGTCCTCCTCATCTGATTCTTACATGTTTCCTTATACTGCAGTAACAAATCTTTCAGCTGCGTTCTATGCTCATGATACAAATAGACAATAGACAATAGGTG
>NW_025208322.1:0-5906 GCF_004010195.1 Chiloscyllium plagiosum | reverse complement strand
GGATCCCTGCGGTATCCCACTGGTCACTGCCTGCCATTCCGAAATGGAGCCGTTTATCACTACCTTTTGTTTCCTATTAGCCAACCAATTTTCAGTCCAATCTAGTACTTTGCCCCCAATACCATGCGCTCTAATTTTACTCACTAACCTCCTGTGTGGGACTTTATCAAAAGTTTTCTGAAAGTCCAGGTACACTACATCTACTGGATTTCCCTCGTCCAACTTCATAGTTACATCCTCAAAAAATTCAAGAAGATTAGTCAAGCATGATTTCCCCTTCATAAATCCATGCTGACTCTGTCCTATCCTGTTACTACTATCCAGATGTGCAGTACTTTCATCCTTTATAATAGACCCTTGCTCTGACTGAATCTCTCTGGGGAGCCCATACCGTGTGAAGAAAGCTACTAACTCCTCTACTACATTTTTTGCCTTGATACTTGGTATTGAATTGTCTCCGGAAATCTGGTAGACACATCCATTATGGTTAACAAGTACTGGTTCCCACTTTTAGATCTCGGGAGGGGACCAACACAATCAATTATAACCCCTGTGAAAGGTTCTTCAAATGTGGGAATTTGTAACAAAAGTGCTGGTTTTATTACCGCCTGTGGCTGACCTGCTATTTGCCATGTATGACACGTTTGGCAATAGTTAACCACATCCTTGTGCACTCCAGGCCAATAAAAATGTTTTTATACCTTTGCCTGAGTCTTTCTTACCCTTGGTGACCTCCTACAGGTAGTTCATGTGCTCCCTGTAATACTGTATGTCTGTATGCTCTGTGTACTGTATGTCTGTACACAATCTGGTGCACTTCGGCCCATTTCTCTTCTGTACTAACCTGCCATGGTCTCCATTTCCACCTTAGGATTCCATCTTTCAGATAATAACCCTCAAGAATACTCTCTGCCTCCTTTTCGGAGTACGCATCCACATATATATCTTTTATTGTCTTGCCTTGCTGTTGCAAGTCTCAGCCTTTCAGGATGAAACACTTCTGTCTGACCCTCTGCCTGTTCAGGTTTTTCCTGTACCATTATGTCAAACAGGATGTCCGCTAACTGAACCTCAACTCCTTCATCTTTCTCTTTACTTTTCACTTTGTGCTGTGACTTAGGATAGTGAGATCTGGTTACTAACAGTCTGGGAAAATACCAGGATGTTTCTGTTTAACTCCTCAGCTTTTTATTGTTTTTTTTTAGATTAGATTGCTTAGTGTGGAAACAGGCCCTTCGGCCCAACAAGTCCACACCGACCCGCCGAAGCGCAAACCACCCAGACCCATTCCCCTACATTTATCCCTTCACCTTCAGCTAACACTACGGGCAGTTTCTTGGTCTTCTTTGGTTTTATCCACAACAAGGGGTGTCACTCCCACCTTGGATCCTGCCAAATCATTCCCAAGAATAAACTGGATTTCTGGAACTGACACTCGGTCAGTCCCTCCCATTGTAACTTCCCCAGTCTTGAGTTGGCACTCCACCCTGATCTTACAAAGGGGAATCTATCCCACAAATTATCACACTCTCGGATAACAGATCAGAAAAGGTGCATATTCGCTCACACCTTAATATCAGCGACTGGTTCGATCCTGTATCTCTCAAAATTATAATTTTGTGTCCTTCTCGCCCTGTTCTTTCTGAGTAAACTTTACTCTCAGAGGCAAATTCTTTACAGAGACGTGGTACTAACTCTACACCCAGCCCCTGCCTCGGCTGTCCACCCTCCTGCAGCTCCTCGGCTCTTCTTGGGGTCTCCTTTTTTACCTTCACTAATGTCATTGGCTTCCGTTCTTTTACCACATCTTTTCCCACAGCACCTTTCTTTAACGACCAGCACTGAGTCTTTACATGTCCCACTTTCTGGCAGGGAAAACACCTTTTCCCAGTGCCCTTCTGAAACCACCGGCACCGACAGATACATGAATGGGAAGGTTGCAGAGGTATATAGAGCCTTAGAAAATAGGCGACAGGTTTGGATAGAGGATCTGCATCGGTGTCGGCTTGGAGGGCCAAAGGACCTATTCCTGTGCTATAACTTCTCTTGTTCTTTGTTCTTAAGTGGCTTGACAGGGTAAATGCTGAGAGGCCATTTCCTCTCACAGAAGCATCGAGGACCCGGGGGCATTGTCACAGAGTAAACTAACGTTAAGTTCAGGCTGCAATGTCTTCTTTCAAAGAGTTGAATGCCTTTGGCTCCCCTGGGGCAAAGTTCTTGCGTTTATTGGAGGCTGAAAGCGATTCCTGCTCATGAGGGGAACCAAGCGCAACTGGGAAACGCAGGAACGTTTATCTCAGCACAATCAGATCAGGCATGATACTGAATGGTATAACAGGCTTGAGAGGCCAAACAATGTTTTACTGTTCCTAGTTCTTATAGTGGTATGGGGATCCAGGGAATTCACTGATTGGAGTGTTACCTGAAACAGAGGATGATGGGTGTGGTTTGTTGGAAGTCAGTTTTCTCAGCTTGAGAAAAGTACAAGTCTTCTGGAGTTCTGCAGGTTGTGTTCTTGATCCAACTGTCTCCAGTTGCTCCATCAATGACCTTCCCTCCACTTTCAGTCCAGGAGTGGGGATGCTTCCTGCTGACTGCTTAGAGTTCAACAATATTTGTGACTGCTCAGGTACTGAAGCAGTCCATGTCCAATTGCAATAAGATCAAGACAATGTGCAGGTTTGAGCTGACAAGTAACATTCGTGCCACACAAATGCAAGACAATGACCATCATAAATCAACACACAATCGCCACTCGACATCCAATAGCATTGCCAATACTTAGGCTCTAACATTCTGAGGTTTATCCAAGACCATATAACTACGATGCTTTAAACAGCAAATCAAATGGTGGGAATCCTGCAGCGAGTAACTTTCCTCCTGTCTCGCCAAAACCTGTACAAAATCTTCAAGGCTCAAGTCAGGAATGTGATGGAATAAACCCACTTCTCTGTATGAGTGCAACTCCATCCATACTCAAACAGCTTGACGTGATCAAAGAACAAACAGTCCACTTGATAGGTTCGCATCCACAATCACTCACTTCCTCCACCATGACACCCAGGTGTGAGTACCATGATACTCCTTAGACAGCAGCTGCCACACTCATTGCCACTGCCGGCTGGAAGGAAAATGGCAGCATTTCTGGAATAATGATCATAATTCAGTTGAGTTTCACATATTTATTGAACAGGATACAGATAGACCAAGAGTTGGAGTTTTAGTTGAGTTTGTTCAATGATACTAAGCTGAGAAGAGATTTATTTAAAATGAACTAGACACAACGACTCAGATATGAAGCAGTGATGGACACACTGAAGGGAGATTAAAGACGCTCCAAAACAAATGTTGTCACAATGTAAAGAGGACCAGGCTGTTAATTCCTGAGCTCCCCAGAAATCTAACAGCACACAGGCCGAAAAGGAAAGCTTATGCCCTTCAGGGAGAATTCAATACCATAGGAAGCCAAGACAAGCCCCGAATGCAGAGGGGTCCAATCCTAAAGGAAGTTAGAAAGCAAACAGTGTGTGTAACATCATGTTGGTAAGAATCAACAAGGCAGTCTTCAGCAGATTGTTTTGCAATACAGAGAAAAAAACAAATGTAAGGATCATAAAAAATATAAACCACATGTAGATGGAAACGATCTCTATATCATTGTTAATGAATACCTTTGACAGAAATTTAAATTCCCTTCAACAACGTTGTGCCATCGTGAGGAAACTGGGCCAATCATCTGAGAAGACTGTCTGACCCTTCTTGATGTTGTGAGCAGATAATTTCATTTAGGAACACAAGGTCCATGCATCGAGGCAGAATGGCAATGTTGAAATGGTTTGGGAACATTGGAAGACAAGAGAAACTGTAAGCTTAGTCAAAAATTAAAAGGAGACAAATGTAAGATTTAGGGCACTGAAGGCAGCCAGAGCTCTCAAGAAATACAAATAAAGCAGGAGGAATGTCAACAAGCATTTAGGAGGGCAAAAGGTGGTCATAAAGTATGTTTGGCAAACAGGATTAATGAAAACCCCAAGACATTTTATACTTTAATGGGGAACAAGAGGGTAGCTCGGGAAAGGATAGGTCTCCCATAAAAACAAAGGAGGGCATTTATGCATGGAGCTGGAGGAAATGAATAAAGTTCTTAACAAATACTTTGCACTTGTATTCACACAGGAGAAGGACATGGTGGATGGTGAGTCTAGAAAGGGATACTTTGATATTCTGGAGCATTTCGATCTCAAAAAGGGAGGTGCTTGATGTTTGAAAAGCATTAAGGCAGTAAAGGCTTCAGGACCTGAGGGGATAAATCCCAGAATGTGAAGGAGTAAATTACTGGGGCCTTGTGTGAAAGCTTCATATCCTCTTTGGTCACATGATGGGTTCAAGAAAATTGTAGCTTTTTGATTTGTGTGAGAAGGGCAACACGGAGAAAAGTACAGGCTTGTGAGCTTTAAATGTGGAGTGAAATTACTGGAGAAGACTCTTAGCGATTGGATTTTCTCACTTTTGGAAACACCTGGGTTTATTAGCAATAGACAACATGGTCCTGCATGTGAGAGATCGTGTCTTACAAATTTGATTGGATATTTTGAAGAAGTATCAAAGATAATTGATGAGGGCATATGGCTGGACATTGTTCATATGGGTCTTTGCAAGGCTATTGGCAAGGTTATGGTACAGAAGGTGAAGTCAAATGGTATCTGCAGTGAGCTGGTAAGATGGATACAGAACTGACTTGGTCATAGAAGACAGAGTAGCTGTGGAAGGGTGGTTTCTGACTGGAGATCCATGACCAGTGGTGTGCTGGAGAGATCAATGCTGGGACTACTGCTGTTTGTAAAATATATAAAGGATCTGGAGGAGAATGTCGTTAGCCAGGCGAGCAATTTGTTTGGACAACTCAGCAATTTGGGGTGGAGGAGGCCTGTAGACCGAGAGGACAGTTATAGAACAGCTTATAGGCTGGCTGGAGACTTTGACGGAGAAAAGGCTGATGCAATTTAATATGGACAATTGCGAGATGATAAATTTTGAAAGGCCCAGTGCAGGAGAGAAGAATACAGTAAATAGATGAACTCTTTCTGGCATTGACATCTGAAGAGATCCAGGCATACAGGTCCACAGTTCCCTGCACGGAATGCTTGTGAACATCAATCAGGGGTACAGAGGATACAGATTGACAAGTGACGTTGCAGCTGTATCGAACTCACGTTTGGCCACATTTGGAATTTTATTTCCAACACTGATTGTCACGCTCTCAGAAGGATGTGGAGGTGTTGGAAAGGGAATGGAAAAGGTCGCCCAGAATGTTGCCTGAATTGGAGGGGATTGGCTACGAGGGCAGTTTGGACAAACTTGGTTTGATTTCATTTGAATGTCAGAGGCTGACGGGTTACCTGATAGAAGTTCAAAACGTTCTGAGAGACACAGATAGAATGAGTAATCAGAACATTTTTCCCAGGGTAGAAATATCAATTACCAGGGACCACAGGTTTAAGGTAAAAGGAGGGAGTTTTAAAGGAGGTATGAGAGCTACATTTTTATTTAACACAAAATCTATAAGTAGCTGGAATGTGCTGACACAGGAGGTTGTAGAAGAAGGTAGAACTGCAAAGATTAAGAGGCATCTTGAGAGATATATGAGTAGGTGTGATACAGATCGTGTGGAGGGAAAGGTATTTCAGTTTGAAAAGTGGTCAAGTGTTGGATCAGGCTTGATGGTCTGAGGGGATTTTCATTTCCTCTGCAATTCTTTGAGATAAGAGTCTAGCAAGATCGTGGCGAGTTGCTTTCTGTCCTCATCAATTTGCAGGATCATGCCCTGACTCCCACTGAGGGGGAATATCAGTGCTGGGAATTGGTGACTCCACCTTGCCCATCACTCTGTGGACCTCCATCCTGGA
>NW_025208321.1:11625-14383 GCF_004010195.1 Chiloscyllium plagiosum | reverse complement strand
TAGTGAGGGTAAGAACAGGCGGACATGGCAGAGAAATGCGTGGCTAAATAATTGGTACAGGAGGTAGGGATTCAGAGTTTTAGATCACTCGGATCTTTTGTGGGGCAGAGGTGACGTGTTCAGGAAGGACGGGTTGTACCTGAATTGGAAGGGGACTAATATCCTTCGTGGCAGGTTTGCTAGTGCTACAAGGGAGGGTTTCAACTAGATTGGCTGGCGTGGGGGACGGCGTGGGATCCTCAACAGCAGGGTTGCAAGTGCGAGGCTGGAAGGAGATACCGTAATTACAAACAGTAAAGTGCAGAGATAGGTTCGGCAGGAACACGACAGGGAGCAAGAAATGCCTGTTGGATTAAATTGCATCTCTCTAAATGTAATATGGCTGACAGGTAAGGCCGATGAACTCAGTGCGTGGAGAGGGACGTGGGACTGCGATATTATAGCCATTACAGAAACATGGCTAAGGGAGGGACAGTACTGGCAGCTTAATGTACCAAGGTACAGGTGCTTTATGCGAGACAGAGATGGTGGAAGGAGGTGTGGGGGCGTTCAGTTTTGATTAAGGCGAGTACCACAGCAGTAATCAGAGATAAAATAACTGATGGATCATCCAGTGAGGATTTGTGGGGGAAGCTAAGAAATAAAAAGGGAATGATGATATTATTTGCGTTTTACTATAAGCCCCCAAATAGTAAACGGGGAATTAGAATAATTAAAATATGTAGAGAGATTGGGGAGGCTTGCAGGGCCAATAGGATTGCCATAGTCATAGATTTTAATTTTGCTAACATTGACTGAGAATTACATAGAATTAAGGACTGAGATGGTGTGTATCTATTAAGTGGGTTCAGAAACGTTTCCCCAAGCAGTAGAGAGGGTGCAATTCGGGAACGGGTAAAACATGACCTACTCTAAGAAATATGGCAGGACAGGTGACTGAGGTGACAGTGGGGGAGCACGCTGGGTTAGTTTTAAAATACTTATGGATAAGGACAAAACTGGCCCGCATGTTCAAGTTCTAAATTGGGGCAAGGCGAATTTTGATGGAATTAGATAGGAGCTTGTAGGAGTTGTTTTGAGGAGTTTGTTTGCAGGCGAAGGGACCTCCGGCTAGTGGGAGGCCTTTAAAAGTGAAATGGCTGGAGTTCAAGGTCTATATGTTCCTGTGAGGAGAAAAGGCAATGTTGGCAGGAAGAGGGAACCCTGGATGTCAGGAGATATTGAGGCTTTGACAGTCAAAAAGGAGGTGTGGCTGAGGTCCATGCAGCTGGGATCAAGGGAAATCCTGGCGGTGTACAGGGAATACAGGAGTTTACCGAAGAAGGAAATCAGAAGGGCGAAAAGGGCGCACACGATAGCATTGTCTGAGAAGATTAGGGTGAATCCAAAGAGGTTCTTTAAGTATATTAAAGTTAAAAGAATAACTACATGAGAATATGACCCCTCAAGGTCCAAAGTGGACATGCATGTCTAGAACCATAGGAGATGTGTGAGATTCTCAACAAATATTTCTCCTCTCTCTTTACCGTGGAGAAATACAAGAAGACTTGGGAGGTTAACAAAGGTCGTGGTGATATCTTGGGGTTAGTCAATATCATAGGAGAGGACGTGTTGGAATGTATTAGAATGTATGAAGGTGGATAAATCTCCTGGTCCTAAACAGATGCATCCAAGAATACTGCAAGAGGCTACAGAAGAAACTACGGGGACCTGGGTGATATTTTTGCATCATCGTTAGCCGCAGGTTAGGTTCCAGAATATTGAAGTGTAGCAAACGTTGTGCCATTATTCAGGAAGGGAAGCAAAGAAAAATCTGGGAACTATAGACCAGATAGTCTAAACATCTGTGGTAGGTAGGTGACTTGAGAAGTTTCTGAGGGATAAGATATGCACACGTTTGGAAAGACAGGGTTTGATTAGAAATAGTTCATTTTTTTCAATTTCCTACAGTATGGAAACAGGCCATTTCGCCCAACAAGGCCACACCGACCCTCTGAATAGCAACCCACCCAGTCCCATGCCCCTATCCTATATTTACCCCTGACTAATGCACATGAGGCTGTGGCCAATTCACCTGACCTGTACATCTTTGGATTGTGTAAGGAAAATGAAGCTCCCAGAGGAAACCCACGCAAACACAGGGAGAATGTGCAAACTCCACAAGAGAGTCACCCGAGGCTGAAATCAAACCTCAGTGCTAACCACTGAGCCACCATGCCACCCTTGCTTTTTTTCAACGCAGTTGAATGACGCAGGGACAAAATCTATTCTGTCCTTCACCAATGATGCATGTTGCAAAGCCACAAACCATGGATAATTTTTTCTCCGCTGAAAATGTCATCTTATTATTATTTATTATTGTTTGTTGTTATTTATTTTAATAATTATTCTTAATAGTTGTTTTTAGACTGGAACGATTGCATGACTTTGTGAGTGGGCGATCATGCCTCACAAATTTGCTTGAGTTTTTTGATGAAGTGACCAGGAATGTTGATGAGGGCAGCGCGGTAGATCCCATAGTCTGTATGGTTTTCAGTAAGGCCTTTGACAAGATTACTCTTGATAGGCTGGTCTGGAAGGTTAGAATCGCATGGAATCCAGAGGGAGCTGACAAATTGGATACACAATTGGCTTGATAGTAGTAAATAGAGGGTTATAGTGGAAGGATACTCTCGGACTGGCGGCCTGTGACATATGAAATGTCTCAGGGGTCAGTGCTGGGCCCATTGTTGTTTATTATCTAGTTCAATGATATTCT
>NW_025208321.1:0-8851 GCF_004010195.1 Chiloscyllium plagiosum | reverse complement strand
CCTCACGTAATTGACTCTACTTCCACTGCTGGCAGTGCATTCCACACACCCACCACTCTCTGTCCAAAGAACCTACGTCGGATATCTCCCCTCAACCTTCCTCCAATTACCTTAAAATTATGACCGTTTGTGATAGATATTTCTGCCTTAGGAAACAGTCGCTAGCAATTCACTCTGTCTATGCCTCTCATCATCTTGCACACCTCTATCAAATCACCTGTCGTCTTTCTTTCCTCCAATGAGAAAAGCCCTTGCTCCCTCAAGCTTTCTTCATAGAACCTTCCCTCCAGTCCGGGCAACATCTTGGTAAATTTCCTCTGCACTCGGTCTAAAGCTTCCACATCCATCCTATAATGGAGTGAGCAGAACTGAACACAATATTCCAAGTGTGGTCTAACCAGGGCTCTATAGAGCTTCAGCATAACCTCACGGCTCTTAATCTCAAACCCCCTGCTAATGAAAGCAAACACACCATATGCCTTCTTAACCACACCATCAACTTGGGGAGCAAATTTGAGGCATCCGTGGACACGGACCCCAAGGTCGCTCTGTGCCTCCACACTGCCAAGAATCCTGCCTTTAACCAAGTATTCTGCATTCACATTCGAGCTTGCAAAGGCATTCACTTCACACTTTTCCAGTTTGAATTCCATCTGCCACTTCTCCGCCCAGCTCTGCATTCTGTCAATGTCCCGTTGCAACCTACAAAAGCCCTCCACATTCTGTACCACTTCAACAACCTTTGTGTCATTGACAAACTTGCTAACCCACTATCCACACCCGCATCCAAGTAATTTATAGAAATAACAAAGAGTAGGGGTCCCAGAGCCGATCCCTGCCAGAACGCCACTGGTCCCTTTCAGTGATATAGCTCCCCTAACTCTCTGTGTAAGATAATTCATGACATTCACTACCCTCTGTTTGAAGAAAACATTCTCTGCTTCTACATCATGACCTATTGATATGAACAGAAGAGGGAACACATGGGCTCAGGTAAGAGAGACTGGCCCTGAACTCAAGGCAGTATTTGACTGAGGATAAGATCAAGGAGCCTGAGCAAAATCACACTTAATGAGAATCGATTGTGACCTCTTCAATGTTTGGAGTTATTCACGGCACAAGGGGAGATGATTGTCATCTCGGCCATGGGGCATCTCTGCAGGAGATCCTCAAGGTAGCTCCCTCAGCTCAGGCAACTTCTGTTTGTCAGCAGGGAATCCTGCAGTTTGGAAAGATACCTTTCAGCCCATTGAGTCAAAACTGATCAGAAGTGGGGACATTCACTGAAGTTTCCATAATATTTAGAACAAGTTGTCCCTCATCAGCTCTTGAAGCAGTCCGTGTCCATGTGCAACTAGACCTGGACAACATTCAAGTTTGTGCTGCTAAAGTCTGGGTAACATTTATGTTACAGCATTGTACATTTCCCCAGTAAAACAAACAGCACATTCAGCACTTCAATCTGGTTTCACAAGAATATGGGGAAGCCATTCAGCCCATCAAAACTGCTGGGCAAAAAGAGGGATAGTCCATTCAGTTCCTCCTGCCTATAAAACAGGAAGAGAAGGAATCTGCTCACTCCCACACCCACTTACACAGGATCAGAACGAGACCATTTCACTCCCGGTTTCATTAAAAAGGAACAGGAAGAGGTCATTCAGCTTCTCAAGCCACTAACACAGGAACAGGAATGTGTCAGAGATGTTCTAACGTTGCAAACAAATGGAGCAGGGGCTGCACAGGTAGACTGCTCCAAATTGATCCACATGACTTAATTACTCAAAGTACATAAGTGTTACTTTAACATGGTTTTCTGGCATTCGAAATGAAGCCTATATTTTTAAAGTATTCACCAAATAATTGTCTTCAATCTCCAAGAAGGCAGACCCATGGTCTCCATGGAGGTCAGAAGCTAGTGGGGAATGACCAATTCTTTCAAAATGAAGTTTTGTAGCTGCTGACAGGATGGTGCACAAAGTGACATTCAATGCATTGTCAAACACTAACTGTGCATTCAAGTGTCCCGAGTTCATTCAGAGCCTGTAGCTCTCTGTCAATCGACATGGGGCTCTGCAGATGCATGTAAACTATCGGGAATCAATCATCCAATGAAAAGTATGGAATTTGCACACTACTTTGCTGTTTGGGACATAATGAATGTCCGTCCATAATCATCAAGTTTCAGCTTCTTATTTTCTCAGAGCCCTACACATTAAACACATAGTCACTTCACTCACTCCGCGGGGTACTATCATGCCAGGGTTTAGTCTGGTAAAACTCCTTTGTACTGTTTCGGTGACAAAGAGATCATTATCTATAAAGCAGACCAAACAAATCCTCTCTCAACAAAACACGACCAATGGGAAAGATGTTCTAACTCTGGTGCTTCAATCATTTTGCATGAAGAGCCACACATCACTTACTTCCTGCCCCATAAGAATTCTGTTTGTGAATTATGACCAAGGACATCCAGGTCCTTTTCAACAATAGACTTCCCAATCGCTCACCATTTAATAAATACAAGTGTACATGATGATATTTGCTGTTCACATCCGAATTATTTTTATACCTTGTGAACAGCTATTGCTCAAACACTG
Organism: Chiloscyllium plagiosum; assembly: GCF_004010195.1. Taxonomy (NCBI): domain Eukaryota; kingdom Metazoa; phylum Chordata; class Chondrichthyes; order Orectolobiformes; family Hemiscylliidae; genus Chiloscyllium; species Chiloscyllium plagiosum. The sequence continues at coordinate 6,254 of NW_025208321.1, read as the reverse complement.
ATCCTCTGCCACCCATCAAGCCTGCAGTCCAGAGAAAAACAGTACTCTTCTCGTATCTCCATTACCAATGTTTAATCCATATGGCATTTATTCCTCCCCGACATACCCATGGACTCTCACATTCCCCACTCACCTTTATTCAATCAGGTCAAGCGTCTTCTAAAAACTCAAATAGTCCACTCCCATTGGTTCTCAATTGTCGATGGCACAATGCACAATTTCCACAAAAAGGTTTATCGACAATCATTTCCCTTTCCTGAATCTAGGCCGATTCTACCAAATCATATCATTATTTTCCAAGTGTCGAGTTGTTATGTTCCTTATAAAAGGTTCCAATGTTTTTTTTTCTCACAGCTAACACCAAGCTATTTAGTTTAATGTTTTCCCTCTCCGTCCTGTTTTAAATATTTATGTTTCCAATAGCTGCTTTCCAGTCTGCAGGATCCTTTCTAGAATCTAACAAGCTTTGAAGAATAATCAATAAGTTTGCACTAGCTCTGTTTTCATCTCCTCAATACTCTGGGATGTAACTCAGCAGATGCAGCAACTTATGAAACTTCAGTTCAATTAGATTTCCAAAAGGATAACCTGCATTAATTCTAATTTCCTGCATTTCCCCATTTTCACCAGTCCCCCTTCTCTCTAGTATATCTGGAAGTTGGTTTCTGAACCTTCTCCTGTGGAGATGGAACCAATGCATTCCTCTCAGCAGGCGGTGTTCTTCTGTCATCTCGTTATACATCGGAGGACTACACTTCAGAGATGTTGGATACATTATCCACTCCTGCCTGGAAATTTCCAGAATTAAAACAGGTAAATGCATAGTGAGAGTCAGCACAGCCCTGTCCCTGGTGTGAGGCTACAGGTTATACTGAAGGAAGGACACAGTTCAGTGAGCACCTCATTTTTGAAACAAGCTGGTTTCACACTTTACACCTGAATGGGTCCAGCTTAGACAAATGTTCCTGGAAAGCCCAGGAAGGAAAGTGCAGTGCTTTGCTCCTCCTTGTTTCCAGAGCTCCCCTTCTGTGTAGTCTTCGCTCCATTTGTTTACCATGGACCCAGACACGCTTTAAATGCAGTGTCCAGAGTGCGGTCACCAGACCCTCGGGTCTCCCTGAATGAACTCAGCAGCTGACAAAACAAACCTGAGAGCACCATCCACAGAAACTCCACTGACTTTCTAAGGAAAGCAGCAAGTCAATGCCCCACACAAATGGTGCACCCATTCAGTGTTGAAAATGCCCCCCTCTCCTTAGTTTCTCTTTCTGGCTGAGAAAGCCGTTGCATCTCTGTAAAGCCCCACAGTAACAGTTCCTCTCTCCAAAGAAGCAGCAGACTCTGTAACTCAGCAACTGTAAGGACAGCACCAGTATTGCCAATGGAATAGATCATCACACTCAGAGAAGAGAGACAGAGGGAACATGACTCACTTTAATCAGGGACATACCAAAATGGACGTGATATTCGGGAATATGAGAAAGTCAGGAACGTTAGAATAACTTGTCATTCTATTTTCTTTCCAGTCCATCATCAGCAATCCTTTTGTTTTCTTTACCTCTCTCTCTCTCTCTCTCTCTCGACACTGGAGAATTTTATTTCAGATCTCCATTATCCTTAGTTCCTTGGTTTATTTCACCTTTAATGTTGTTGTTTCATGGTATGTCAGCATCACTGTCAAGGGCAGCATGTGTTGTCTATCCTAATTGCCCTTGACTCTGAGGCCATTTGTCAAGACGAGATGGAGCCAACCATTTTATGGTGGAACTGAAGTCGCCTTTAGTCCAGACCCGGCAATAATATTAACTTTCTTTACCAAGGGCTATCAGTGAAATATTAATCGAATCCTGATTGTTTTTTTTTCCATCAGTGAAATTTTATTCCAATTTTTGTCATTCGACTTTATGTTCAGTCATCGGCTGTGGTAGAATTTTCAGTTGTTATTTTAAACGTTATCTGAATTGTGCCTTTTTCCTTGATATGAAAGTTTATCTTGCCCTTTGCCTGTGACTGTTTCAGTCTGTAAGAGTTACACTGTCTCCCACTCAGTTGGCTGGACGGCTGGTTTGCGATGAAGATGGAGGCCAAAAGCCCCGGTTCAATTCACCACACTGACAGAGGTTACCATGACGGGGACGCTGTCTCACCCTCAACCCATCACCCGATGTGTGGTGACCCTCAGCTTAACCGATCACAAGTGGTCTCTCTCTAATGACAGAGCAGCTTTATGGTCGTTGGAATTCTGTTCTATCGCTGTTCGCATTTTAAAATGTTTTCTAGATTACCATTTCGTTTTGCCAGATGTTCTGAAGCAGTGTCATTTTGTACCACTGTCAATATTTCCCCATGCTGCACATTCCAGCCCATTCCTTGATAATCCTTGACACTGTTGCTACTTATGAACCTTCTGCCTGTGCCTCAAAAATATTCAATATCTCTGCCTCCAATGGTCTGCGGGGAAGAGAGTTCCAAAAAACGTATAGCACTGAGAAAACAAAAAAAAAAGCCTCACCTGGGGTGTGAGGTTATTTTTTGTCAACTTCCCTGAGATTGGATATAATTACATTGGAAGCAGTTCATAGATGTTTCACTTCATGAATTCCAGGGATGAAGGCCTTATATTATGGTTACTCATAGAAAGAGAGGTGATCTTACTGAAACATACAAGACCTTCAGCAGCGTGTATCAGGTAGATACCCACTGGGTATTTGTATAGTCCAAACTTCTTGATATTGTTATAGAATCTCAACCGTGTGGAGGCAGGACATTCTGCCCATCAAATCCACACTGAGCCAGCGAACAGCATCACAGCCAGACCTGCCCCCCATCCTATCCATGTAACCCTGCATTTCGCATGACTAAGTCACCTAACATACACTTCCCTGGGCACTATGGGCAAATTAGCATGGCCAATCCACTCTAGGCTGCACATTTTTGGACTGTGGAAGGAAACTGGAACACTGGGAGGAAACCCACACAGACATGGGGAGAATGTTCAAACTCCACATACAGGACCCCCCGAGGTTGGAATTGAACCCAGCTCCTTGGTAATGTGAGGCAGCAGTGTGAAACACAGATCCACCATGCTCCTCCGTTAGTTATATTAGTTACTTGTGTCTGACTAAAGAAATCTTTTTGACTTGTTCTTATCACTGAACCTGACCCAGTCTAAGACTTTTATCATCGGCCATATCACCAACCTGGTCACATTTAAACTCTCCAAACTCAGTCAGAACCGGAGTGAGGAGAAATTCACAAAGTGGGAATTTATTCACGTAGGAATTCTCCTTCCCAGAAGTATGGGATGGCTGAAGCTTTATATTATATCGAGGCTGGCTTCATCTGATTGTCCATAGAAAGTTGAATCAGGGATAATCTTGCTTGGAAAGAAAAGTGCATCTGGGATCACAATGAGATGAGCCACGACCTTATTAACTGGTGGAGTAGTGTCAAAGGGCCGAATGTCCCATTCGTGTCCCTCAGCCGTATGTTCTGATGTTCCATTCAGCCCTTCGGACCTGCTATACACGGGCAGATCGAGGCCACCCCGATGGTTAGATATAGTTTGGAAAATGTAATTGGAAAATCCAGGCTGATCCAGGAATTGACCCGCACCCCAATCCCTCTTTTCAGGCTTCCCGTCTCTTTAACTTCTGCTCCAGATGTGGGTCATGTTACACATCCAGATTCGCTGTGAATACAGTCCTGTACCCGCATCCAGCGTTAGCTCAAAGAAATCCTCTGCTCTCACTTAATGCAACATTGTATAACACCATTTTCAGGAAAATAACCAGTTACGTTCCAGAAGAATAACGTAAGAATGTAAGAAATAGAAACAGGAGCAGGCTATTCAGCCCCTCAATCCTGCACTGTTATTTAATAAGAACATGGCTGATCTACTTCAGGGCTCAACTCCATTTTCCTGCTAACCCCTTGTATCCCTCAACTCGCTGATATGTCAAAACCCAATCCAGCCAGTCTGTAAATATATTCAGTGACCCTGTCTCCACAACTTCTAGGTTAGGGAATTCCAGGCATTCACTACCTACTGAAAGAAGACGTTTCTTTGCATCTCAGTTTGAAATCGATATCCCTTATTCTGTATCTACAACCCTGAGTTGGACTCTCTGCCCTGAATTGATCCACATTCTCAAAAGCTACCTTATCAAACCCCCTCTGCCTCTTGTCCACATTCATTTCAACTACAATGAATAAACGTCTCACCATTTTAGATGTACACAATAATTCAATCCTTTCATTCCAGGAACCCGCCTAATGAACCAACCTAGTGACTTGCTGCATCAGCATGCTGACGTTATGTTTCAGACACAAAAACAATCCCATCCCTTTGCACTGTTCCTTTTGTGGGTGTCCTCTCCATTAAGTAACAGCCTGCCTTTTGGTACTCAGTGTCATCCTCAAACTCGGATATATCTTGCATTCACCTCCAGCTTTCAGTATAGATTGTTACTAAATCTTGCAATTGCACTGATATTTGTGATACTCCAGCAGATATATTTCATCAGGAAGATCCAAAAACCCCGACAGTCCGATTTCTATGTGTTAACCAAGCGTCATCTCATGCTAATATATTAGCCGTCAAATTATGATCTTCTGTCTTGTGTAACAAGTTTTATTTCGTGAAACCAGATAAAAAATCTCGAGAAAGCCTCGTGTCTACCAGATCCCCTTTATCATGTCCGCTTGTTACATTCTGAGGGATCTCCAGAAAAAAAACTTTGCATGATTCAACAGGCAAAATATAGATCGCCTTTCACAAAACCATGTTGACTTTGCGTGAAGCTTTTCTAAATTCCCCTGCAATCCCTTCCTTAATAATAGACTCTAGTACATTCCCAACAATAATGTTGAGGCTAAATGGTTACTGCTTTCAGTCTCGCTGTTTGTAGGGCCACATTGTCGGGTCTCCAGTTTCACTGGAACATTCCTGCAATCCAAAGAGTTATGAAATATTTCTCACAGTAACACCAGTCATTCTGTAACCGCTGCTTTTAAAACCAACTGTGAATTACTGCTAACCTGCGTACTCTTACTCTTATCTGTTTATTAAAAAGCCTAGTTCCTTTTTTTAGGGCAGTTCCTATCCCTCCTATTGCTATTTTGATTATATCATATAAATACTTACAGTGCCTTCTAATGTGAGGAATGTTATAAAATTCTGGTGAAAATTATCTGTCTGTTCCCTCTAGGCACACACTCCAAACATCCTCAATATATTTTCCTGACTTCTTTTCTACCAAAGGGCATACATTCATCTTGAACTTTCTTTATATACACAGAAAGGCTTGCACTGCTTGCTTTTATATTTCTTGCCAGTTTGCTTACATCATATCTTTTCTTCCACTTTCCCTTGCTTTCTAGATTCATACAGTCATATCGTGCACAAACAGACCCTTTGGTCCAACGTATCCATGCTGACCAGGTTTTCCAAACTAAACTAGTCTCATCTGCTTGCATTTGGCCCATATGCTTCTGCACGTTTCCCATTTATATGTTTGTCCAAATGTCTTTGAAATGTTGTAGCTGGACTTGCATCTTCCTCTGGCAGCTCATTCCATAAGCAAATTACCCTCTGTGTGAAAACGTTGTCCATTTGTCCCTTTTGAATTTCCTCATTTTTACCTTAAAGCTACGACATCTATGTTTGGACTCTCCTATCCTCTGAAAAAGACCTTGGCTATTCACCCTATCCATGCCTCCCATGATATCAAAACTTCTAGAATGTCACCCCTCAACACTCGATCTGATTCGAGCTTCAAGAGCAAGCATTTAAAGATAAGCACTGCAAATTTGTAACAGCATTAAAAATGTCAGGTAAACAACACTCAGGCCAAACTTCATAATGTGATTTGTTTTTCTCCATGTTACAATACTAAGGCAGCTTGCAACTCTTACAAGTGCTAATAAGACAAGCAAACACATTCCTTTGTCTAAAGTGGGTGATGATCTCTACAGGGTAAACGTATCTTTGGCCAGTTCTATGTAAAAAAAAAGAATTCTTATACGGTCAGCATGCACCTTCAGCAGAGTGAGATGAAGGCTGGGTGTACTTTTTGGATTTGGGATCACAGTGTGAATTCAGTGCAAAGGGAGAATGGTGGTTTCAATAATGTTTACTCCAAGAATGAAACTTTCCGGAGTGAGGTGTGAGTGGGAGGTCTAAAGCAACATGAATGAAGAGGCCGAGCCACACTCAGACTAGAGGCAAGGTGGCAGCACAAAACGTAGATTGA
>NW_025208320.1:0-14383 GCF_004010195.1 Chiloscyllium plagiosum | reverse complement strand
GGGTGGCAATTTTAAGGGATCTCTGTACCTGCACACCTAGATCCCTCTGTTCCTCCACACTGCCAAGAATCCTTTCTTTAATCCTGTACTCAGCTTTCAAGTTCAACCTTGCAAAATGCATCACTTCACATTTATCCAGGTTGAACTCCATCTGCCACCTCTCAGCCCATCTCTGTATCCTGTCAATGTCCCGCTACAGCCTACAACAGTCCTCTATACTGTCAACGACACCTTCAACCTTTGTCTGCAAACTTGCTGACCCATCCTTCAATCCCCTCATCCAAGTCATTAATAAAAATTACAAAGAGTAGAGGCCCAAGAACACAGCCCTGTGGAACACCACTCACCACTGACTTCTAGGCAGAATACTTTCCTTCCACTACCACTCGCTGTCTTCTGTCGACCAGCCAATTCTGTATTCAGACAGTTAAATTTCCCTGGATCCCATTCCTCCTGAACTTCTGAACGAGCGTACCATGGGGAACTTTATCAAATCCCTTGCTAAAGTCCATATACACCACATCCAGCGCTCGACCCTCATCAATTTGTCTAGTAACTTCCTCAAAGAACTCAATAAGATTTGTGAGGCATGACCTGCCCCTCACAAAGCCATTTTGACTGCATTTAATCAAACCATGCTCTTCCAGGTGGTCATAAATCCTATCCCTCAGAATCCTTTCTGACACCTTGCAGACAACAGACGTGAGATTGTCTGGTCAATAATTGCCGGGGATTTCCCTATTTACTTTCTGGAAGAGAGGAATTACATTTGCCTCCCTCCAGTCCTCAGGTACGACTCTGGTGGAGAGCGAGGATGCAAAGATCTTCGCAAGTGGCGAAGCAATCACATTTCTCGCTTCCCAAAGCAGCTGAAGACAAATCTGGTCTGGCCCTGGCAACTTGTCAATCTTAATGTTTGTCAAAATTTTTAACACATCAGCTTCCTCAATCTCTATCTGTTCCAGCATGCTTACTGGCTCCTCAATGGTCCTTTTCTTCAGTAAAGACAGAAGCAAAAAACTCATTTAGGGCTTCCCCTACCACCTCAGACTCTATACACAAGTTCCCTATGCTATCCCTGAACGGCCCTACTCTTTCTTTGATCGTTCTCTTATTCCTCACATAATCCTTCCTGCCAAGCCTTTTTCCTGCCCCCTCCTGGCTCTCCTCGGACCATTTCTGAGCTCCTTCCTCACCTGCCTGTCATCCCCTAGAGCTGAGCAAGACCCCAGCTTCCTCCACCTTACGTAAGCTGCCTTCTTTCTTTTGACGAGAAGCTCCTCTGCTCTCGTCATCCAAGGTTCCTTTATCTTACCTCTTCTTGCCTGTCTCAGAGGAACACATTTGTGCATCACTCGCAACAACTGTTCGTTAAACAGTCTCCACATGTCTATTGTGCCGTTACCATGGAACAATTGCTCCCAATCCATGCTTCCTAACTCACGTCTGATAGCATCATAGTTTCCTTTTCCCCAATTAATTATCCTCCTATTGTGCCTGCTTCTCTCCTTCTCCATAGCTATATGGAATGTGAGGCAGTTGTGGTCACGATCACAAAAATGCTCTCCCACCGCAAGATCTGACACCTGCCCCGGCTCATTGGCGAGCACCAAATCCAAAATGGCCTCTCCCCTCGTCGGCCTGTCAACGTCCTGAGTTAGGAAACCCTCCTGAACACACCTTACAAAAACAGTTCCTTCCAAACCATCTGCTCGAAGGAGGTTCCAATCAATATTGGTAAAGTTAAAGTCACCCATTACAACAACCCTTCTCCATTCACACTTTTCCAAAATCTGCCGACCTCTGCTTTCGTACATCTCCCTGCTGCTATTGGGGGGGCTGTAGTAAACCCCTAAGGTGACTGCTGCCTTACTGTTCCTAATTTCATACTGACTCAATAGGCAGACCCTCCTCGACAATGGTAACTTCTTTGGCTGTGATGCCCTCTCTGATTAGTAGTGCTACATCCCCTCCTCTTTTTCCCCCCTCCCTATTCTTTTTAAATGTTCTAAACCCTGTAACATCCAGCAACCATTCCTACCCCTAAAAAACCCACATCTCTGTTATGGCCACAACATCATAGCACCAGGTACTGATCCATGCTCTAAGCTCATCACTTTTATTCCTGATACTCCTTGCATTAAAGCAAACACACTTTAACCGGTCCCTTGGTTCCTTCCCAGGAAATTCCTGCGCTACCTCTTGCTATTGCCTCATCTCCATCAACTCTCACTACTGGTATACAGATCAGGTTCCCACCCCCTGTCATACTAGTTTAAACCCTCCTGAACCACTCGAGCAAACCTTCCACCCAGGACATTGGTCCCCTTCCAGTTCAGGTGCAAACTTTGTGAGAGGATTTGTAGCTCGGGTGTTCGTTGTTGTGGTTCTGTTCGCTGAGCTGAGAATTTGTGTTGCAGACGTTTCGTCCCCTGTCTAGGTGACATCCTCAGTTCTTGGGAGCCTCCTGTGAAGCGCTTCTGTGATCTTTCCTCCGGCATTTATAGTGGTTTGAATCTGCCGCTTCTGGTTGTCAGTTTCAGCTGTCCGCTGCAGTGGTCGGTATATTGGGTCCAGGTCGATGTGCTTATTGATTGAATCTGTGGATGAGTGCCATCCTCTAGGAATTCCCTGGCTGTTCTCTGTTCTCTAGGAATTCCTAGAGAAGCGGCAGATACAAATCACTATAAATGCCGGAGGAAACATCACAGAAGCGCTTCACAGGAGGCTCCCAAGCACTGAGGATGTCACCTAGACAGGGGACGAAACGTCTGCAACACAAATTCCCAGCATGGCAAACAGAACAACAACAATGAGCACCTGAGCTACAAATCTTCTCACAAACTTTGAACAATGTTAGTTACATCTGATTTTTGTTCAGTAATAAGGCTTATTATAAGGTTTTCAATGGGGAGGCAATGATATAGTGCCAGTGTTGCTCACAATTTGATTAGTAATTCAGAGACTCAGATTATATTCTTGGGTCTCAAGTAGTAAGCTCACTGTAGCAGGTAATGGAATTTGAAGCTGACTTTAAAAATCTGGAATTAAAAAGTGAAGTGACTGTGAAGTGATTTTCATTTTTTTTAAAAAACCCATCTGGTTCAATAATGCCCTTTAAGAAAAGCAAATGGCAAAAACCTACCTTGCCTGGCCACAGGTGACTCCAGATGCAAAGCTATAAAGTTAACACATAACTGCCCTCAGGAATAGCCCTAGAAAGCCACTCATTTATAAAAACTACTAGAAAGGAATTAAGAAATGAAAGCAGACGGACTGTCTGACATCAACCTCAGCACCAGGAAAGACAATGGCAAAGTCCTCCTCACTAATAACTGGGGAGTAGTGCGAAAACTAAGAGACTAGTCAAGCCACATTTAACATAGTCACACTCACTGAATGATACCTTGTGTCAGACACAATGTCCCAGACCTGACCATCACCATTCCTACATACACCGTATATCCTGTCCCACTGACAGGACAGACCCAGGAGAGGTGGTGACACAGTGATACACACACATGTTGGTCTCCAGCAAATTTGATTCTCTCCACTTGATATCAAAAAGGCACTGGATGCTGCAAAGGTTTTGAACCTTGCCAACATTCAGGCAATAGTACTGAAGACCTGTGCTCCAGGACTTGCCACTTCCCTAGCCAAGGTCTTCCAGTACAGTTACAACACTGGCATCCAGCTGACAATGTGGACAATTGCCCAGGTATGTCCTCTGCACAAAAAGCAGGACTAATTCAACCTGGCCAATTACTGCCCCATCAGTTTACCCTCGATCATAGTAATGGAAGATGTCATCAATGGTGCTATCAAGCAGCACTTGCTCAGTGACACCCAGTTTGGATTGCACCAGGGCCACTCAGCTCTTGACCTCATTACGGCCTTGTTTCAAACAAACATGGACAAAAGAACTGAACTCTAAATTCCAGGGAGGAGGTAAGAGTGTCAGCCCTTAGTGTCAAGGCGACATTTCAAGGAGCCCTAGCAAAACTGGAATCAGACGACAGTTGACATTACACTGACCACACTGTGTGTCTGTCGCTGACCCCGGGGACATTTGACAGACGTCACTATGTGTCTGTCACTGACCCCTGGAGACATTAGAGTGACCCCACTGTGTCTCTGTTATTGACTATTCAGGACATTAGACTGACCCCACTGTGTCTCTGTCACTGACCCCTGGGGATATTACACTGACCCCTTTGTGTGTCTGTCATTGACTCCTGTGGACTTTAGACTGTCCCCACTGTGTCTCTGTTACAGACGACAGTTGACATAACACTCACCCCAATTTGTTTCTGACAATGACCCCCGGGTTCATAACAGTCACTCCACTGTGTGTTTGACACTGAACCCTGGGGAAATTACACTGACCCTCATGTGTGTCTATCATTGCCGCTGGGTGCATTACACTGACCCCAATGTGTGTCTGTCATTGACCTTTGGGACATTAGACTGTCCACACTGCGTGTCTGTCATTGACTCATAGGGACATTAGACTGACCCCACTGTGTGTCTGTCACTGTCACCTGGTAATATTAGACTGACCCCACTGTGTGCCTATTACTGATCCATGGGAATATTAGACTGACCCTACTGTGTGTCTGTCACTGATCCCTGGGAACATTAGAGTGAACCCACTGTGTCTCTGTCACTGACCCCTGGCGACATTAGACTGATCCAACTGTTTGTTGATCTCTGACCACTGGGGACATTAGACTGACCCGAATCCGTGTATGTCACTGACCCCTGGGGACATTAGACTGATGCCACTCTCTGTTTTGACCCTGGGGACCTTACACTGACCCCACTGTGTCTCTGTCACTGACTCCTGGGGACATTACTTTGACCTCACTGTGTGTCTGTTCTTGACCCATGGGAATATTAGACTGACCACACTGTGTGTCTGTCACTGACCCATGGTGACATTAGACTGACCCCACTGTGCGTCTGTTTCTGACCCCTGGGGACATTACACTGACCACACTGTGTCCCTCTCACTGATCTCTGGGGACATTAGATTGACCACACTATGTGTCTGTCACTAACTCCTGGGTCATTAGACTGACCCCATTGTGACTCAGTCTCTGACCCCTGGGGACATTTCACTGACCCCACTGCATGTCTGTCACTGACCCCTCCGTACAATAGGCTGAAACACTTGTGTGCCTGACGCTGACCCCTAAGCAAATTAGACTCACCACACTGTGTCTCTATCAATGACCCCTGTGGATGTTAGACTGACCACACTGTGTGTCTGTCACTGATCCCTGGGGACATTACACTGACTCCAATCTGTGTCTGTCACTCTCCCCTGGGAAAATTACACTGACGCTACTGTCCATCAGTAACTGACCACTGGGGACATTAGAATGACCTCACTGTGTCTCTGTTACTGATTTCTCGGGACATTACAGTGAGCCCAGTGTGTTTCTGCCACTGAATCCTGGGCACATTAGACATGACCGCACTGTGTATCAGTCAGTGACCCATGTGGAAATTACAATGACCACACCGTGTGTGTCTTCCACTAACCCCTGGGTGCATTAGACTGACCCCACTGTGTCTCTGTCACTGACCCCTGCGGACATTCCACTGATCAGACTTTGTGTCTGTCACTGACAGCTGGTTACATTAGACTGACCTCACTGTCTCTCTGTCACCTATCCCTGGGGACATTATACTGTAAACACTGTGTCTCTGTCACTGATCCCTGGGGACATTAGACTGACCCAATGTGTCCCTGTCACAGATCCCTGGGGACATTAGATTTACTGCACTGTGTGCCTTTCACCACCACTGGGGACATTAGACTGACACCATTGTGACTCAGTCACTGACCCCTGGATACATTACACTGACCCCAATGCGTGTCTGTCACTGACCCCTGTGTACATTAGATTGTCCGCACTGTGACTCTGTCACAGACGACAATTGACATTTCACTGACCACACTGTGTGTCTGTCGCTGACCCCTGGGGACATTAGACTGAAGTCACTATGTGTCTGTCACTGACCCTTGGAGACATTAGAGTGACCCCACTGTGTCTCTGTCATTGACCCCTCAGGACATTAGACTGACCCCACTGTGTCTCTGTCGCTGACATCTTGGGCCATTAAATTGACCCCACTGTGTCTCTGTCACTGACCTCTGGCGACATTAGACTGATCCAACTGTTTGTCGATCTCTGACCCCTGGTGACATTACACTGACCCGAATCCGTGTATGTCACTGACCCCTGGCGACATTAGACTGATGCCACTCTCTGTCTGTTTTGTCCCTGGGGACATTAGACTGACCCGAAACCGTGTATGTGACTGACCCCTGGTGACATTAGACGGATTCAACTGTTTGTCGATCTCTGACCCCTGGGGATATTACACTGACCCGACTCCGTGTATGTCACTGACCCCTGGGGACATTAGACTGATGTCAATCTCTGTCTGTTTTGACCCTGGGGACCTTACATTGACCCCACTGTGTCTCTGTCACAGATCCCTACACTGATCCCTGGGGACATTACACTGACTCCAATCTGTGTCTGTCACTCTCCCCTGGGGAAATTACACTGACGCTACTGTGTGTCAGACGCTGACCACTGGGGACATTAGAATGACCTCACTGTGTCTCTGTTACTAATTCCTCGGGACATTACTGTGAACCCAGTGTGTTTCTGCCACTGACTCCTGGTCACATTAGACATGACCGCACTGTGTATCAGTCAGTGACCCCTGTGGAAATTATAATGACCACACGGTGTGTGTCTTCCACTGACCCCTGGGTGCATTAGACTGACCCCACTGTGTCTCTGTCACTGACCCCTGGGGACATTCCACTGATCAGACTTTGTGTCTGTCACTGACATCTTGAGACATTAGACTGACCCCACTTGTGTCTGCCACTGACAGCTGGGTACATTAGACTTACCTCACTGTGTCTCTGTCACTTATCCCTGGGGACATTAGAATAACCACACTGTGTGTCCGTCACTGATACCTCGGGACATTAGTCTGACCTCACTGTGCCTCGATCACTGACATCTTGGGATATTAGACTGACCCCACTGTGTGTCTGTCACTGACTCCTGTGGACATTAGAGTGTACCCACTGCGTCTCTGTCACAGACGACAATTGACATTACACTGACACCACTGTGCCTCTAACATTTACTCCTGGGGACATAACACTCACTCCACTGTGTGTCTGTCACTGATCCCTGGGGACATGAGACTGACCCCACTGTGTGCTTGTCACTTACCCCTGGAGACATAAGTTTCACCCTACTGTGTCTCTGACACTCACCCCTGTGGACATAACACAGAGCCAAATGTGTGTCGGTCACTGACCAATGGTGACATTAGACTGACCCCACTGTGTCTCTGCCACTGACTGCTGTGGACATTACACTGACCACACTGTGTGTCTGTCACTGACCACTGGGGACATTACACTGATCTGACTGTGTGTCTCTCACTGAACCCTGGGTACATTACTCTGACCCCACTGTGTCTCTGTCACTGATTCCTGCGTACTTTAGACTAACCCCACAGTGCCTGTCTCTGAAGCCTGGGGACATTACACTGACCACAATGTGACTCAGTCACTGATCCCTGGGAACATTAGACTAACCCCACTGTGTCTCTGTCACTGACATCTTGGGACATTAGACTGACCCATCTGTGTCTCTGTCACTAACCCCTGGGGACATTAGACTGACCCCATTGTAACTCAGTCACTGACCCCTGTTGACATTACACTGACCCCACTGCGTGTCTGTCGCTGACCCTTGGGGACATCACACTGACACCACTGAGTCTCCAACACAGACGACAGTTGACATAACACTGACCGCACTGTGTGTCTGTCACTAACCACTGTGGGCATTAGACTGACCCCACTTTGTCTCTGCCACTGTCCCCTGGGGACATTGCACCAACCCCACTGTGTGTCTGTCACATTCCCCTGTGGACACAAGACTGACCCCAGTGTGAGTCCGTCACTGACCCCACTCTGTATCTGTCACTGACCACATGGTAATTTACACTGATGCTACTGCGTGTCTGTCACTGACCCCTGGGGACATTAGGCAGGGCTCACTGTGTCTCTGTCATTGATACCTCGGGACATTAGACAGACCTCACTGTGTCTCTGTCACCTTCCCCTGGAGGCATTACACTGACCCCACTGCACGTCTGTCACTGACTCCTGTGGACATTATACTGACCACACCATGTCACTGTCACAGACGACAGTTGACATTACACTGACCCGACTGTGTGTCTGTCACTTTCCCCTGGGGACATAGCACTCACTCCTCTGTGTGTCTGACACTGGAACCTGGGGACATTACACTGACCCCATGTGTGTCTGTCCCTGCCGCTGGGTGCATTATATTGACCCGACTGTGTGTCTGTCACTGACCCTTGTGACATTAGACTGACCACACCGTGTGTCTTTCACTGACCCTTGGGGAGATTACACTGACATCACTGTGTGTGTGTGTGTCACTGACCGCTGGAGAGATTAGACTGACCCCACTCTGTTTCTGTCAGTGACCCCTGGGGCCTTACACTGCTCCCACTCTCTGTCTGTTTTGACCCCTGGGGACCTTACACTGACCCCTCTGTGTCTCTGTCACTGACCCGTAGGGACATTAGACTGACCCCATGTTGTTTTTGTCTTTAACCCTGGGGATATTACTCTGACTCCACTGTGTGTCTGTTATTGATCTCTGGGGCCTTTACACTGACCCCAGTGTGTCTCTATCTCTGAACACTGGGACATTAGACTGACCACACTATGTGTCTGTCACTGACCCCTGGTGACATTAGACTGACCCCACTGAGTCTCTGTCACAGGCGACAGTTGGCATTACACTGACCCGACTCCGTGTCGGTCACTGACCCCTGGGGACATTAGACTGACTCCACTGACCACAGTGGACATTTCACTGACCCAACAGTTTATCTATCTCTGACCCCTGGTGACATTACACTGACCTGACTCCGTGTCTGTCACTGACCCCTGGGGACATTAGACTCCACTTTGTCTCTGCCTCTGTTGCCTGTGTACACTACACTAAGACCACTGTGTTTCTGTCACTGACCAGTGGGGACATTAAACTGACTGCACTGTGTCTCTGACACTGACCCCTGGGAACATAACACAGAGCCAACTGTGTGTCTGTCACTGATCCCTGGGGACATTACACTGACCCCACTGTGTCTCTGCCACTGACCCCTGGGGACATTACACTGACCCCATTGTGTCTCTGTCACTGACCCCTGGGGACATTACACTGACCACAGTGTCTCTGTCACTGATCCCTGGGGACATTACACTGACCACACTATGTCTCTGTCACTGACATCTTGGAACATTAGACTGACCCCATTATGTCTCTGTCACTGATATCTTTGGACATTAGACTGACCTCACTGTGCTCTGTCACTGACCCCTGCGGGCATTAGATTGACCGCACTGTGTCTGATAGTGACCCCTGCGGACATTTCACTGACCCCACTGTGTCTCTGTTACAGACGACAGTTGACATTACACTGACCCCACAGTGTGTCTTTCACTGACCCCTATAGACATAAGACTGACCTCAGTTTGTCTATGCCAATATCCCCTGGGGACATTGCACCGATCCCACTGTGGGTCTGTCACTATCCCCTGTGGACATAAGACTGAACCCAGTGTGAGACCGTCATTGACCCCTGGGGACATTACACTGACCCCATTCTGTGTCTGTCACTGACCACATGGTAATTTACACTGATGCTACTGTGTGTCTGTCACTGACGCCTGGGGACATTAGACAGACCTCACCGTGTCTCTGTCACTGACATCTAGGGGCATTAAACCGACCCCAATGTGTCCCTGTTACAGACCCCCAGGGACATTAGACTGACCTCACTGTGAGCCTGTCACTAACCCCTGCGGACATTAGACTGACTCCATTGTGACTCCATTGCAGACCCCTGGGGACACGACACTGACCCCACTGTGTCTCTGTCATTGACCCCTGGGGACATTAGTCTGTCCCCACTGTGTCTCTGTCACTGACAACTTGGGCCATTAGACTGACCCCACTGTGTCTCTGTCACTGTCCCCTGGGCACATTACACTGACCCCACTGCGCGTCTGTCACTGACTCCTGTGGACATTAGACTGTGCCCACTGTGTCTCTGTCACAGATGACAGTTGACATTACACTGACCCTACTGTGTCTCTGACATTGACCCCTGGTGACATTACACTCACACCACTGTGTGTCTGACACTGAACCCTGAGGACATTACTCTAACCCCCATGTGTTTCTGTCACTGCCACTGGGTGCATTACACTGACCCCCATGTGTGCCTGTCACTGACCCTTGGGACATTAGACTGACCTCACTGTGTCTCTGTCACTGACGCCTGGTGACATTACCGACCCCACTGTGTGCCTGTCACTTACCCCTGGGGACATTAGGTTGACCGCACTGTGTGTTTGTCACTAAGCCCTGGGGACATTACACTGATCCCACCGTGTCCCCATGCCTGACCCCATTGTGTTTTTGTCATTGAACTCTGGGGACATTGCTCTGACTCTACTGTGTGTCTGTTACTGTTCTCTGGGGCCATTACACTGACCTCAGTGTGTCTCTGTCGCTGACCCCTGGGGCATTAGACTGACCACACTGTGTGTCTGTCACTGACCACTGGCGACATTACACTGACCTCACTTTGTGTCTGTCACTGGCCCTTGGGTCCATTAGTCTGACCCCACTTTGTGTCTGTCACTGACCCCTTGGGAGACTAGCCTGACATCACTGTGTGTATGTCACTGACCCTTGGTGACCTGACACTGACCCTACAGTGTCTCTGTCACTGACCCCTAGGGACATTACACTGTCCCCACTGGGTCTCTATCACTGACCCGTGGGGACATTAGACTGACCCCATCGTGTTTTTGTCATTGAACCATGGAGACATATTCTGACCCCACTGTGTGTCTGTCACTGACCCCTGCGGACATTACACTGACCCCATTGTGTCTCTGTCAGTGAACCCTGGAGACATTCTCTGACCCCACTGTGTGTCTGTCACTGACCCCTGGGGACATTTGATTGACCACACTATGTATCTGTCACTGACCCCTGGGGACATTTGATTGACCCCACTATATGTCTGTGTAAGACCCCTTGTGACTTTACATTGACCTAATTGTGTGTATGTCACTGACCCCTGGGGACATTAGACTGACCATACTGTGTATCTGTCACTGACCAGTGGGAACATTGGACTTACCCGACTGTGTTTGTGTCACTGACCCAGTCTCTATTGCCCGTCGGGTGGTCAATCTCTAACAATAGAGAGGTAACTGGTGGTGAGTTTACCTTGGGGACCAGCACAGGCTTGAGAAGGCAGGGCCGTCAGAGTGACCACAGTTGGTGTGGGTAATACAGTGCCTGCTGTTAGCTCTGCATCACAAAGTAACCATCCAGCTCACTGAGATCAGAGAATCCCTGCAGCGCAGTTAGAGACCATTTGGCCCATTGAGTCTGCACTGTCCCCACCTTAATCCCACACCCCACCCTCTCCCCTATACCTGCATTTCCCATGTCGTATCCACCATAACCTGCACCTCCCTGGCCATTATAGACTAAAATGTTCAAGGTTTTCATCCTTCTGAACTTCCTGATACTTATACTAATCCTGTGCTATAGTATTAAAATAATACATGTTTGTATTTCAGGGTGTAGGTGGCCTGCCTTGTTACAGGATGATGACATGAGATGAGAGTGACTCAGTGGGACATTGCTGTTAAATAACTAGTTTCATTCATTCAGTCAGTGGCTGCTGATGCCACCTCCAGGCCACGAAAGGGGGCTGGTCTGCCTCCCCCTGAAGACCCTGGAATGGGTCATCTCTTGCCTACTGCCGCATCCTCCTTGTCAGTCCTGCCCACACAGAGCGCGACCATATTGTGATGACGTCACTGCACAGCCCCTTGCGCCTTTGCGTCACTCAGGTCATTGTGAGACAGAGTCAACAGGGATTGGAGCAAATTGTCCCCGAAGAACTATCCGCCACTTGTGCAATGGCGCAGAATGACCAGCAGAGGGTGGCATTGCATCACTTTAAACACAAGAGTGATGGACAGAGAGAGTCAGAGACACTGAATTGCTTTTTAATTAATTCATTCATTTAAACTTTCCTCCAGGACAGACTGTTTCCCATTGCAGTCAGAGATGGACACACACACACATCGGCACTATATCACTTTAAACACAAGAGGGACAGACACAGACAGACAGAGGGGAAGGGGGTAAACCCCAATTCAGTGGGTACAGCCCTAGAACAACAGAGAGCCCATTACACAGAAAGACAGAGTCATGTTAATACACGCACTGACTTACACACACACGCACACACAGGTGGACAGATACAGAGTCACAATAATACACACACACACACAGCTGGACAGACACAGATACACTTTATTACACACACTGATACAAACCAACACACACACGCACACAACTGGACAGATGCAGAGACACATTAATTAACACACTGATTCACACCAACACATACACATACACACACAGGTGGACAGATACAGAAACACATTAGTACACACACTGATACACACCAACACACACACACACACACACACAGATACACGCACACACACAGGTGGACAGACACAGAGACACATTAATGCATACACTGACTCATACCAACAAATTTAATGTAGCTCTTCAAATTAGTAATACACACAAAATATCAACAACATAAATGTCATCTCATTTTGCATGAGACAGACTGAGAGGTTGATTAATACATTTTTTCCTTTATTCTTAAACAGGATGAGGACATCACTGGCTCAGCAGCATTTATTACCCACCCCTAATTTCAAAGGTGATAGTTGAGAGTCAACCACAATGCTGTGTGCCTGGAGTCACGTGTCGGCCAGACCAGTAAGGATTTGGGTTAGTGAACCAGACAGATTTTTCCAATAGTTGGCCATGAATTTACATTAGCTATTAGACTCTTAATTCCAGACATTTATTGATTTCAAATTTCACCCTCTGCCATTGTGGAATTCGAACCCAGGTCCCCAGAACAGTATCCGAGTCTGTCGATTAACAGTCTCGTCAGAATACCATGAGACCACCACCTCCCCCATAAGTAATTCATCCTCTTTCTCTGTGCTTAACTTACAGCTAATTTGGCAACAATGGCAATCCTCTTCTATAGAAAGTGTGGTCTGCCCAAATGCATTACACAGTATCTGATATTGCTCGATTTCTTGTCAGCAGCCTCCATTTAGTTATCGGCTTCCATTTTGCAGCAGCAGTGGGAGCGGTGAGAGCAAGAAACGGGGGCTGCCGGGAAGGTAAATATCTCTTAAAAAAAATTACCTGTACAGTCAGCGGTATCCATTTTACAGCAGTGGCGGGAACGGTGGAGTGGTTGAACTGTATTCTGGGAAGGTGAGTGAACTGATATGTTTGAGCAGTGTGTGTTCCCATTGTGAACTGCAGTGACCACATCTGCAGCAACTGTTGGTAGCTGGAGGAACTCTGGCTGTGAGGTGATGATCTAGAATCTGAGCTTCAAACACTGTGGCACATCTGGGAGGGGGCGATTTCCCTGGACACTTTGTTTCAGGAGGCAATCACAACTGGTAGATTATGTAATTCAAATTCAGTCAGTGATCAAGGGCAACACGGTGTGATTCAAGTGAGTCAGGTAGGATGATCCTGATTTCAGGAATGGAGGAGATTCAGCTCTTGATCCTATCTAACACGTATGAGGTACTTGCTCCCTGTGTGGACGAGGAAAAGTGCTGCAGTGAGGATGAGCCAGCTGACCATGGCACCATGGTGCAGAATACATTCAAGAGGAGAGAGCAAAAAGACAAATGGCAGTTTTAAGGGATTCCGTAATTAGCGGGACAGATAGTATCCTTTACAAGCCATATAAGGAGTCCGGCATGGTGTGTTGCCTGTGCGGTGCCAGAGAACAGGACACCTCTGACCGGCTTGAAAGGATATTGGAGCAGAGGGGGAGGATCCAGTTGTTGTGGACCTTGTTGAGAGAAACAAAAAAGCAAGGCTAGGAAAGAGGACAGGTTTGGGAATTATCAAGCACGATAATCGAAATTAAGGAACGGGTCCTCTGCCCAAGACATAGGCAAATTGGCTTCGGGATAAGAATTGTCTTTCGCTTAGGGATAAGAAAACTAGTGAAATAAACACATGGCTAAGGGAATAATGTGGGAAAGAGGGGTTCCATTTCACGGAGCATTGGTATCAGTTTTGGAACAGGAGGAACCTGTACTGATGAAATGGTCTCCACCTGAATAGATCTGGAA
>NW_025208319.1:10647-14381 GCF_004010195.1 Chiloscyllium plagiosum | reverse complement strand
TTGAATACTAATGATGCTATTTAACATGTAAGTGTATAAGTTTAACAATTATGTTAGCCCATTTGAGGGAAAACTACTTTAAAGCTTGAAGAGATGGAGCCGGTGTCGGCCGAGAGTGGGCAATGTTAAAAATTACCCAACACCAGGTTGTAGTCCAACATTTGGGAGCACGAGCATTCAGAGTGCTGCTGCTTCCTTACCTACCCAATGAAGGAGCAATGCTTGGCAAACTAGTTGGACTAGAACCTTGTGTTTGGGAGACTTTTAACGTTAACTCTTGAAGGTGAACAGTCACTGGACCCACAATACATAATCTGCTCTCTTCTCACAGAAGTTGCCATACCTGCTGCGTTTATGCTACAATTTCTGTTTTTGTGGCTTTTAAGGTGTATTTTCTGTCACTGTAAGTTGTTAAGTTCTCACTAGGGTACATAGCCATTAAGTCTTAGAATGTATAGCACAGAACCAGACCCTTCAGTCCAACACGCTCATGCTGACCAGATATCCTCAGTATATCTAGTGCTATTTGCAGCATTTGACCGATATCCCTCTAACCCTTCCTAGGCATATACCCATCCTTTACATGCTGTAATTGTACCAGCCTCCACCACTTCTTCTGCCAGCTTTTTCCATACACACACCACCGTCTGTGTGAATAAGTTGCCCTTTAGGTTCTTCATAAATCTTTCCCATCTCACCTTAAACCTAAGCCCTCTGGTTTTGCAATCCCCCATCCGAGGGAGAGGATCTTCTGTATTTTCCCTATCCATGCGTCTCCAAATTTTATAAACCTCTAGAATGTTTATAACCTTTATAGTTATGCTGAATCTGCTGGTTTGCAGCAGAGTTAAATTTTGCATGGAAATCCATAAATTCAATCTTGCAGTTGTTTGTCAGTTAGTTGAAAAACTAATTAAATGATCACTATAAATCTAAAATAGCGTGAGACTCAGAAAATTGTACTGAGAAGGATTTCATAAAGGAAGATCTTGCTGTGCTGTATATTTTGAAGAAGTAGCAGAGGGAGTAGGCCCTGGGTTGTGGCTGGCATCAATTACCTGCATTTTCAAAAGGCCTTGGATAAGATACTCCATAATGGGTTAATTAATAGGGTTGGAGACAAAAAACTGACTTGCTGCAATCCAATGGAGACAAGCAGGAGGCTGGAAGAACACAGTAAGCCAGGCAGCATTGGAAGGGTGAGCCATGGGAAAGTAATGTCATGAATTGCGAACGGACTTCAAGCAAAACAACAGAGATTGGGAGTAAAGGGTGGTTGATCAAAGTGGGAGAAAGTGAAGAGCAGTGTTCCACATGGATCAGTGCTGGGACCACAGCGGGTCACAACATGGACTTGGACTTTGGAATCCAGATTTTCTAAATTGGCAGCTGACCTCATATTTAAGGAGTCAGAGAGTCCGGTAAATATGCGAAAGTTAGGTCTGCAGATGCTGGAGAGTATAGTTGAGATTGTGGTGCTGAAAAAGCACAGCAGGTCAGGCAGCATCCTAGGAGCAGGAAAATCAATGGAAGGGCAAAAGTCCTTCTCCTGTTCCTCAGATGCTGCCTGATCTGCTGTGCTTTTCCAGCACCACACTCTAGTCTGGGAAAACGTCCACACCAATGAGGACAGCAACAATTTTTAAAAATGGATTAATAAACATGTAAAATGGTTAAATAACTGCCAAGGGGAGTTTGACGGGTAAATGGGAAGTGGTAGGTTGAATGAGAAGGTCACTGATGACGTGGAAGGTGCGAATGTAGGAGGGGATGGGGCACAGAAAGATTTCAGACCACAAACACATTGATCACGAAAGGCTGGACCACAGGGTCAGCAAAACTATTAAAATAACGGTAATGTAGGACTGGAACAAAATTGGAAAGTCGGGAATTTTCATTCTACTTGGTAATTAAGTCTGGTTATGGCATACATAAAGCAGATGCAATTCCTTTCAACGTGTTATGGAAAGGATATAGAAGGACTGGAGAGGGGACAGGGAAGATTGATAAGGTTGCTATCAGAAAAAATCAATGGTAAGCATCTTCGTAAAGAACTGACAAGCTGAGTTTGTTTCCTTTTGAATAAAGAAGGCTGAGAGCTTATTTAATATAGGTGATTAAAACGATGGAATTTGATCGAGTAGATGCAGAGAGAATATTTTCATTTGTTGGTGGGTATAACTAAAAGCTATCAATATAAAATAGTCATTAAAGAATTCAGCAGGGAATTCAGTTTGGTGAGAATGTGGACCATGCCCCAGTAGAGATTGGTTGAAGTATAAATGTATTTCAGAGGAAGCTGAGACGTGCAGCTGAGTGAGAAGGTTGGTGGTTACAATGTTGGATTTAGACAAGGAAACCTGGAAGATTGAGTGGACCATAATCGACAGGATTGAATCAAATGGTCTTTATTCCATAAAGCTTGTTTGATGTAATGCTAGCTTTGACATGGCAGCACTGTTTGGATGAGTTGCGCGGAGTACCTAAGTCTATGTCACTAATACAGATTGCAAACACCGATAATCTGTAACTTTGTACCGGGTTGCTCTGCGCACAAGACCAAAACAAATCCAGCCCAGACAGTTACTGCCCTATCAGTCGACTCATTTCTATCACCGGCATGCAAGTTGCAGTCAACAGTAGTACTTCCTGAAGAATAAACTGCTCACTGACACTCAGTTCGGGCTCTGGCAGGCCCGCTCAGCTCCTGACTTTATCAGCATGGGATAAAAGAGCTGAAAGAGGGGAGGTCGGGAGACTGGCTATGACATCAAGGCAGGTTTTGGCCAAGTATGGGAATGAGCCCTGGCAAAATTGGAGACAATAGGAATCGAGGGGATCTCTCTACTGGTTTTAGTTTAATATGTGTGTGCATGTACATTTGTCACAAAGAGAGGCAGCTGTGTTTGATGAAGTGAATTATCTCAGCTCTCAAACATCAATATAAAATAGTCGCCAAAGGAGCCCCTCAGGGTACTTCCTAGGCACAAGCATTTTCAGTTGCTTCATCAATGAGGCACCTTTTGTGATTCCTAATGTTCTGAAGCTATTTCCAACTGCAATAATTTGGTTTGACCTAATAACTTGTAAGTCACATTTGCACCACACAAGTGGCATGTAATGGCAATCTCCAACAGGAGAGAACCTAATTATTGCTCCTTGGCATTCAAAGGCATTACCATCACTGAATCCCTCACTATCCCTCACCCTGGGAGTTACCATTGACTAGAAACTGAACACAACCAACTGTCTAAAGACTATGGCTACTAGAGCAGGTTGGAAGCTCGGAATTCTGTAGTGAATAACTCACCTCTTGACTCCTTAAAGTCTGTCTACAAGGCACAAGTCAGGAGGACAATGGAATACTTTCCACTTTCTTGCAGGAGTGTAGCTCCATCACCACAACAGTTTAGGTGTCCTTATTTAAGGAAAGATATCAAAACATTGGAGGTTGCTCAGCGCAGGATTATTCGATTGATATTTGGTATATGCAGAAGTTTGATTGTCTCAGAATGTTTTCACTGGAGCTGAGAAAAGTGAGGGGTTAATCGATTGAAGTGACAAAGACCCTGAATGGTCTTGGAAAGGTGGACATGGAAAGAATGTTTCCTCTCGTGGGTCAGTCCAGGATGACGGGGTACCATGAGGATGGCCTCACCTGGGACATTGGGTTCAGGTCACACAACTGCACTGTACACTCTCTCTCACACACACACACTCTTACATACTCACAC
>NW_025208319.1:1917-9860 GCF_004010195.1 Chiloscyllium plagiosum | reverse complement strand
CTCTGCCTCAGAATCTGATGGAGGTCAGAGATCATTGAGGTCGAGGTAAATAGATTCACATTCAGCAACAATCCAAAGGTTATTGGGGCTAGATGAGTACGTGAATTTTGGAACACAAACAGATCAGCCAGAATGTATTAAATTGAGGAGTCGGCTAAGGGCCTCATTTCTATGCTTGGAAAAGTTTGACACAGTACAGGCTTGATTGGCACACCGTCAATATCCTTCACCATTCACCACCTCCATCATGATGTGCGCCATCTACAAAATGCACTGCAACAGTTCACCAAGGCTACTTCGAAAACTCCTTTCCAAACTGAGAGCCTCTACTATATAGAACGACAAGGGCAGCAGATACGCGGGGACACCTGTACCTACAAATTCCCCTCCAAGGCACTCACTCTCCTGATTAGGAATTATATCACTGTCCCTTCACTGTAGCTGAGCTGAAATTCTGGATTCCCTGACAACATCATGGAGGTAAGTAGACCCCATGGGGTCCAGTGGTCCAAGGTGAGATTCACCACTCCTTTCTCAAGGGCAATTAGAGTTGGGTTCTTCTTGTTTGCCCAGCCAACAACACACACACATCCTGAGACTGAATAAATTAATAAATACTGGACACTCCATCTAGCCAGGTTATCCATTCTTATTCATTAGTTGTATGGTTTTGAATGTCATACAGGGCTTTTAATATTGAGCCCAGGAAGTGGAAAGCCACAGCAAAGAGAAAATTCAGCACATTCGGTTTACAAAGACTAGAGAAACTGCTTCGAGTTCTTATCGTTGCGTTTGTTATTCAGTCCTTCCTAATTCTCAACTCTTGACTGCAGTTGTTCTTGTCACTGAGTAAATTACATTGCAAAATGTCTCAGCTCTAATACATTGCCTTTCTCTGCACAGTATTGTACCATAGGATGTAGGGAGTGTATCTACCTTTGAACGTACTGCTCAATATTGCACATTCTGTTTGCAGTAATTAAGGGAGAGATTATTAAAACATCTTCTGCACTGCTGTTTCTCTTCAGAACTGCAGATCCAAGCTCCATGTTTAGCTGTGAAAACAGTGACGTCAATGGGGGTTGGTGGGACGCTCGTCGGAGCGTCAGCATGAATTTGATAGGCCGAATAGACTTTTCCACAGTGTAGAGATTCTATGAAATGTAAAATTCAATCATAGGAGTGGCACGGTGGCACAGTTCTGGGCACTGCTGCCTCCTTACCATTTAAGGGCAGTTAAATGGTCATTGGATAGGCATATGGACGAGAATAGAATAGTATAGGTTAGAAGGGCTCCAGATTGGTTTCACACGTGCTGCAACATCGATGTCCGAAGGGCCTGTACTGCGCTATAATGTTCTATGTTCAAAACGCCAGGGACCCGGGTTCCATTCCAGCCTCAGGTGACTGTCTGTGTGAAGTTTGCAAGTTCTCCCCATGTCTGCATGAGTTTCCTCTGTGTGCTCCGTTTTCCTCCCACAGTCCAAAGATGTGCACGTTAGGGTGGATTGGCAATGGTAAATTTCCCGTAGTGCCCAGTGATACAAGTGAGCCACGGGAAATGCAGGGTACAGGGATAGTGCAGCGGGATGGTCTTCGGAGGGTCAGTGTTGACTTGTTGGGCTGAATGGCCTATTTCCACACTGTAAGGCTTCTATAAATTCCAATGATTCAGTTTCCAAGAGTGGGACAAATTGCGACATTCCAACCTTGCACTCTGCAATTAACTGCTGTATGCAAACATCCAGATATACAGATGGATTCAGCAGGGTAATGTTAATGTTAATATAATGTATTGTCCAGGTCAATGCTCCTCATCCACCAAGATTAAGATCGGGAAAATGCAAACGTGATTGAAGCATCCCAGTAGTATTGGAAAAGGTCCCAAATTAGTGAACCTTTCAAAGTCTGGGATTGATGATGAACAGCTTCAGGTCAGTCCACTCGAGCAGAGGGTGGTTCATGGCTGACATTTGATAGCTCAAATGGTGGCGCGATGGTCTTGTTGTACATCCACTATGAGCTGTGGCCGTCCATGGAAACAGCTCTTAGCTGTTGAAAAGATCACTGCCAGGTTGAGCGGGGAGTGGCAGCAGATTCTACGTCCCATTTCAGCACAGAGGACAATGGGGGGCAGGGGGGAGTGGGGGAGTGTGAAGAACCAAAGACAGTACCACAGTAGAACCAAAACTCTATTCCCTAACCTGGGTTGCCTCAGCATTGTCAAACAATGCAGGCCCTGTTACAGCAGGGCTCAGTTCTGCAGAGCCCAATGGGATTGAGGGGTTATGTTCATGTCAGCTCTCACCACTTCTGACCCTCAGCAGGGGTTTAACATTACACCTGACTCTCCTGAATGTTAGAGAACACCTTCT
This sequence comes from Chiloscyllium plagiosum, assembly GCF_004010195.1. NCBI lineage: Eukaryota > Metazoa > Chordata > Chondrichthyes > Orectolobiformes > Hemiscylliidae > Chiloscyllium > Chiloscyllium plagiosum. Next base: position 7,485 of record NW_025208319.1, on the reverse strand, counting down.
CCTGCAACATAATGTCAGGCATTGTGTAAGCCTTTGCTTGAATGATGTGCTGGTGTTAATGGACTGGTGGCTTAGAGTATGCCTAATGTGCCTGGGATGCGGCTGGGTGTGAGATGCTTTTGTGCCACATTGAGCAATGAGAGAATTTGGTGGTTTAGGTGCGTCTGAAAAGTCTGGGATGGTATGGTGACTCAGTGGTTGCACTGCTGCCTCACAGCGCCAGGGACTCTGGCTTGATTTCAGCCTCGGGCGACTGTCTGTGTGGAGTTTGCACATTCTCCCCGTGTCTGTGTGGGCTTCCTCCAGGTGCTCCGGTTTTCCCCCACTGTCCAACTATGTGCAGGTGAAATGAATTGGTCTTACTAAATTACCCATAGTGTTCAGAGATGTGTAAGCGACTGGTGCAATAGTCAGGGGTAAATTTAGGGGGATGGATCTAGGTGGGTTACTCTTCGGAGGGTCAGTGTGAACTTGGAAGGCCGAATGGCCTGTTTCCACACTGTAAGGGGTCTATGAAATGAAAATGTATCCATTCACTTCAAACAGACTCATTTGTGTGAGAGCATTATACTGCCTCATATCCAGGGTGAGACTCTGTATTTACCTCCATCTACTCCCTGCTCAGAGTTCCTTGATAACTTACTTCCCTCCGCCCCCATACAGAAGCACGGCCTCTCACAGCCTCTCACAGGCTTCCAGGTAGGTGGTATTTCCCTCGAAGGTGCCATTTTTCAATCTGGAACCACTTGCCATTACCTGCTGTGGTATTGCCCTGCAGCTGTACATATTGCAGCAACTTGCGGTTCATTATTTGCAGCAGTTTGTGTAGTGTGTGGGGAAGCTGTCCCTGGGCTGAAAACTGCTTTCAGTCCCATGCCACAGTCCCCTGTTGAGGGTACAGTCTGCTGGTAGCACTATAAGGAAGGCAGCAGCGTCAAACCCCCTTTGGCTTAACCTCCCAATTACTTCAATCAGGTCACAGCCCGGATAGAATGAGACACTTTCGAAATGGGAGGGGAATATGTGAGAGGCAGTTCGAGAAACTTGACATCTGGTTTCACTTATTTTCTCCGGCATATTTTTCTCTGAAAAACAATAAACAGGAAGGTTATTTCAGCATTGCTGCTTTTTCTTGTCGGGCTGAATGGCCTCAATAGCAACTCCGTGATCTGCTGCATTTGAAATCTTTGGGCTGTCAAAGTGCTCTGAGAACAATCTTGTGGGAGATGGTGAGGGGGCGGGGTGTTCGGAAGGCAGGCTGGGAGGAGGGGAGCTGGGGGTAACCTTTGGGGTGTAGGTTAGGGTGACAGGAAGGGAGTTGGTGATGACTGGGGTTTATGCAAATTCCAAGTATGTCAGGAAGAGCCAACAGGTGGACCTTCAGTTCTCTGGGTTACTGTTCAGTTTAAAGTGTCAGATTGCAAGTTCCTCATTTCCGTGGCTAATAGTCAGTGGTGTTTTATCCAATTCTGTTAAATTCAGTCACCGTACCACAGATTTAACGTGATGACTCTCCCGGCCTCTGAGTCATGTGTTAGAAATGAGCCGTTGTAGAATGTCTCGTCCTGTTCCATGAAATATGTAATCATGCTCAATCAGATGTATGTTCCTGTTCCATTTCACATACACTGAAGGTTCCAAATGTATTCATATAAAATGGTGACAAACGTTGTCATTTAGTGACATATAAAATGCAGGATGGCCGAGAGATACCAGCCTGAATTAGACAAGCAGAAGTATAAAATAAAATTACTGTGGATGTCAGAAATCTAAAATGAAAACAAAAACTGTGCAACAAAGATTCAGAATATCACGCAGCACCCAACCACCAGAGAAGTTAACTCTGATTTCCTATGAGGCAGGAAGTTCAGTACAGCTAGTTCATCAAAGCAAGTGTGATATGATAGCCACTATGTTCAGCTAACGGGAACAATTTAACCAGTTAAAGAAGGAACAGGATCTTTTCTATTATTAATCACCAAATAATCTTCGACAAATATAACTAATACAATAGTCTGGAATGTTTATACCTGCATTCCTGAAACTGTACAGACTAATGTTCATAACAGCTGATAAAATAGCGATGATGAGAAAAGTTATTGAAGGAAATTAGCAGAATATTTATCCAGATAAGAAAGGGAACCAACGCTAGTTGTCAGTTTAAACAATAACTAAATGTGAGGATAGGGCTATGCCAAACCATAAGCATATTTCACTAAATGATCTAAACAGTGAGTAAGGGCATGTCACATCAAGGTTCCATATTTATAAACTATTAAAGGTGCTGATTATTGAACCTAAACTTTAGTAAGACAAGGCATTATTAGAAGAGTCTAATAGTAACGAGCAAGGCCAAATATTTAATAACATGTCTTCAGCACCCAGTACACATTTCAGGATTTACAGCGAACAGAAAAATCGTGTGCTTAAAAAGTTTGTTTAGTGTTGGTGTTACATGTACAAGGCCATGCCAAATATCGCTTTGGTAATGACTTATAGGTTGTGTAATTGAGGTTAATGAGAGAACATTGATTAGTCCAGAACAGTATGGTCTCATTCCTGATGAAGGGCTTTTGCCTGAACATCGATTTTCTGACTCCTCAGAAGATGCCTGACCTGCTGAGCTTTTCCAGCAAAACTCTAATCTAGACTCTGATCTCCAGCATCTGCACTCCTCTCTTTCGCCACAGAATGGTCTGGTCTGGTCTGGGCTGGCCTGTGGGGAATGTTGTGGAGGGCACCATCTTGTCTTTTAGTAATATCTGTGCTGAGTTGGAGAGGGAAAACAGGTATCTGCTGGCACTGTCACCCACAGGGAGGTAAGGAAAAGAAAAGCATTGCATTACTGACCCCAGGAATTACACTGGACTTTAATGTTTTTAGTTTCCTTTGTAGATTTAATTTTTGTTGCAGTAATGATGACCATGAATCCATTAAACAAAAAAGAGAGAATTGTTTGTCATTTATATTAATGATTTGAATAGGAATACATAATCCCTACAGTGTGTAAACAGACCATTCGGCCCAACGAGTCCACATTGACTATCTGGAGAGTAACTCACCCAGATACCTGACCTACACATCTCTGAACACTATGGACAATTTAGCGTGGCCAATTCACGTAACCTGTATATCTTTGGACTGTGTGAGGAAACCGATGCAGACACAAGGAGAATGTGCAAACCCCACACAGACAGTAGCCCAAGACTGGAATCTAACCCAAGTATCTGGTGCTGTGAGGCAGCAGTTCTCACCACTGAGCCACTGTGCCATCCTAGAATGCATGGTTAGTCAGTTTGTGGATGACGCCAAATTTGGTGGAACAGTAGACAGTGAAGGTTTTCTAAAATTACAGAAGGATCTTGATCATATGAGTCAATGGACTGAAAAATGGCAGATGGAGTTCAGTCTGGATAAATGCATGGTATTTCATTTTGCTGCAATAAACAGGGGTAGGGCATGTACAATTAATGGCAGTGTTGTAAAATGGAGGGTCCTGGGGTTGCAGGTGCAAATTCTTTGATGTTTACATAACATATAGATAGCATGGTTAAAAAAAATGTTTAGTATGCTTGCCTTCATTGCTCAGTCCTTTGAATATAGAAGTTGAGAGTCATGTTGAGGTTGTACAGGACATTGGTAAGGCTTCTTTGAATACTTTGTCAAGGTCATAGAGTCATAGATTCCGACAGCAGGGAAACAGGCCCTTCAGCCCAGTCTCGTCCTTGCAAACAAAAATGTTCGTCCATGCTAACCCCATTTCCCTGCACTTGGTCCATATCCTTTCTTATCCATGCATTTGTCCAAATGGCTTTCAAATTTTGTTAATGTACACGTCTCAACCACTTCCACTGGCCGCTCATTCCATATGCATACCACACTCTGTGTAAAATCGTTGCCCTTAAGGTTCCCTTTTATTTTTTCTTTCCTTAACGTATACTGATACCCTCTCATCCTCGATTCCCCAACTCTGGGAAAAAGACTGAGTGCATTCACCCTATCTATGCCTCTCATTCTCTTATACTCTTCTGTAAAATTCCCCCTCAATCTCCTGCGCTCTAAAGAAACACGTCTAAGCCTGCCCAATCCCTCCCTATATCTCAGACCATTGAGTCCTGGCAACATCCTTGTAAATTTCTTCTGCACTCTTTCCAGTTTAATAAATTCTTCCAGTAACAAGGTGACCAAAACTGAACACAGTACTCCAACTGTGACCTCATCAACATCCTGTACAACTGCAATATGACTTCCAAACTTCGATACTCAATGTCCTGACTGTTGGAGGCCAGTGTCCGCAACTCTGTTCTAAGTGACCTACCACTTCTTTTTAAACTGTGTCCTCTGCTTCGGGACTCACCCATCAGCAGAAAATGCTTCCTGCCTCCAGATGTCCAATCCTTTAATAATCTTATACGTCTCAAGCAGATCCCCTCTCAGCCTTCTAAACTCAAACGTATACAAGCCCAATCGCTCCAATCTTTCAGCGTAAGATAGTCCCGCTATGACGGGAATTGACCTCGTGAACCTACGCTGCACTCCCTCAACAGCCAGAATATCATTCCTCAAATTTGGAGACCAAAACTACGCACAAGTAATCTAATTCAATATTCAGTATTCCAGGTGCAGTCTCACCAGGGCCCTGTACAGCTGTACAGCTGCAGAAAGACCTCTTTGCTTCTATACTCAATTCCTCTTGTTATGAAGGCCAGCATGCTATTAGCTTTCTTCACTACCTGCTGTACCTGCATGCTTGCTTTCATTGACTGATGTACAAGAACACCCAGATCTCATTATACTGCCCCTTTACCTAACTTGACTCCATTTAGGTAGTAATCTGCCTTCCTGTTCTTGCCACCAAAATGAATAACCACACAGTTATCCACATTAAACTGCATCTGCCATGCATCCGTCCACTCACCTAGCCTGTCCAGGTCACCCTGTATTCTCCTAATATCCTCCTCACATTTTACCCTCCCACCCAGTTTTGTGTCGTCAGAAAATTTGCCAATATTACTTTAAACACTTTCATCTATATCATTAATGTACATGAATCTCCCAGCACTGATCCCTGAAGCAAACCAGTGGTGCCATTCTGATAGGGAGCCATTTATTACTACTCTTTGTTTCCTGTCAGCCAACCAATTTTCAATCCATGTCAGTTTTTTGCCCATAATGCCATGTGCACTAATTTTGCTCACTAACCTCCTATGTGGGACATTATCAAAGGCTTTCTGAATGTCCAGGTATACTACATCCACTGGATCTCTCTTGTCCATCTTCAGAGTTACATCCTCAAAAAATTCCAGAAGATTAGTCAAGCATGATTAATTTTTCATAAATCCATGCTGACTCTGACCTATCCTGTTACTGCTATCCAGATGTGTTGTAATTTCGTCCTTTATAATTGACTCCAGCATTTTTCCCACCACTGATGTCAGACGTTGGTCTATGATTCTCTGTTTTCTCTCTCCCTCCTTTCTTAAAAAGTGGGACAATATTAGCCACCCTCCAATCCGCAGCAACTGATGCTGAATCTATAGAACATTGGAAAATGATCACCAATGCATC
>NW_025208319.1:0-1192 GCF_004010195.1 Chiloscyllium plagiosum | reverse complement strand
AGGCTCTATGATAACAAGGCCTGGTTTGTGGTGTCGAGGGATCGGAAATGGGAGAATTCAGGCTCTGAAATTATTGCATTCGATATTGGGCCCAGAGGGCTGCAGCGACCCCAAGCGTAAAATAAGTTGTTGTTCTCCCAGCTTGCTGTGAGTTTCAGTAAAACACTGCAGCAAGCTTGAAACAGAGATGTTGGCCAGAGAGCATGGCGGTGTGTCACACATCTGGAAGCTCTGCAAAGTGGTCAGCTCATTCAACTCTTCATTTTCCGAATGTAGAGGAGACTACACTGTGAGCAGCAAATGCAGGAGACCAGATTGTAAGAAGTACAAGTAAAGGGCTGCTTCACCTGGATGGTGTGTTTGGGCCCTTGGCTCCTGATGAGGGAGGAGGGAAGTGGGCAGGTGCTACTCCTTCAGTAGTTGCAGGGGAAGGTGCTGTGTGGCGGTGGGGCAGGTTACTGGGAGTGAAGGAAGAGAGGAGCAGTGTTTCCCATCGGAAATGGCCCCTGGGAAAGGCAGACAACGGAGGCGAGGAGAATATGTGTCTGATAGTGGCATCTCACTGGAGGTCGGGAAATGAGGGCTGATGATCTTCTGGATATGGTTGCTGGTGGGCTGGTAGATACATTGAGTTCAATGTCGAGTTCAATATTTTTTGGTTCTTAACTGTTCGAAGTCCGAGCCCCATCCCACACACCCAGGCTTATTCTCATAGTCTGCCATTACACAGCACCTATTGTTGATCACTGACAGTCTCCACGAACAACAATTCACCCTCTGGCCAGATCGTTCCCAACTCCTTTAATTGTACAACTGTTCTTCTCTCTCTTTCGGTTCGAGCCCGACTTATGTTTTGCTTAGACCCTCCCCCAACCCTGCCTGCAGCTGATATAACGACATTTTCCAAGCTACCATCAGATCTGAGGAAGGGTCACCGGACTCGAAACATGAACACAGATTTCTCTTGGCTGATGCAGCCAGACCTGCTGAGATTTTCCAGCAACTTCGGTGTTTGAGCATTAAATTTGAAACTGCACACCCGGAATGTGACAATACTGATTTAAACAGATTTTCACTGGATTGAAAAAAGCTGAGTACTGTATTTCAAAACCATGGATACCGTGTGCTGAGTTTGGTCGTGGTAAACTGGACGGATACCTCCCGTAATGCTAATCTGTGCTGCATTTAGTCC
>NW_025208318.1:9370-14380 GCF_004010195.1 Chiloscyllium plagiosum | reverse complement strand
ACTCACTCCTATACCCACTGTCTACCCTGTTCATTCACCCTCTCCTATACCCTCTGTCTACCCTGTTCATTCACCCACTCCTATACCCACTTTCTAACCCTGTTCACTCACTCACTCCTATACACACTGTCTTACCCTGTTCATTCACCCTCTCCTATACCCACTTTCTAACCCTGTTCACTCACTCACTCCTGTACCCACTGTCTAACCCTGTTCACTCACTCACTCCTATACCATCTGTCTACCCTGTTCATTCACCCTCTCCTATACCCACTTTCTAACCCTGTTCACTCACTCGCTCCTATACCCACTGTCTTACCCTGTTCATTCACCCACTCCTATACCCACTTTCTAACCCTGTTCAATCACTCACTCCTGTACCCACTGTCTAACCCTGTTCACTCACTCTCTCCTATACCCACTCTCTACCTGTTCACTCACCCACTCCTATACCCACTGTATACTCTGTTCACTCACTCACTCCTATACCCACTGTCTAACCCTGTTCAATCACTCACTCCTATACCCACTATTTACCCTGTTCACTCACTCATTCCTATACCCACTGACTACCCTGTTCATTCACCGACTCCTATACCCACTGTGTACCCTGTTCACTCACCCACTCCTATACCCACTGTCTACCCTGTTCATTCACCGACTCCTATATCCACTGTCTACCCTGTTCATTCACCCAATCCTATATCATCTCTCTACCCTGTTCACTCACCCACTCCTATACCTACTGTCTACCCTGTTCATTCACCCACTCCTATACACTCTGTCTACCCTATTGCTTCACCCACTCCTATACCCACTGTCTACCCTGTTCACTCACCCACCCCTATACAAAGTCTACCCTGTTCATTCACCCACTCTGATACCCACTGTCTACCCTGTTCACTCACCCGCTCCTATAACTACTGTCTACCCTGTTCACTCACCCACTCCTGTACCCACTGTCTACCCTGTTCACTCCCCCATTCCTATACCCACTGTCTACCCTGTTCACTCACCCACTCCTATACCCACTGTGTACCCTGTCCATTCACCCACTCCTATACCCACTATCTACCCTGTTCATTCACCCATTCCTATACCCACTGTCTACCCTGTTCATTCACCCACTCCTATACCCACTGTCTAACCAGTTCATTCACCCACCCCTATACCCACTATCTACCCTGTTCATTCACCCATTCCTATACCCACTGTCTACCCTGTTCACTCACCCCCTCCTATACCCACTGTCTACCCTGTTCATTCACCCACTCCTATACCCACTGTCTAACCAGTTCATTCACCCACTCCTATACCCACTGTCTACCGTGTTCATTCACCCACTCCAATACCCACTGTCTACCCTGTTCACTCACCCACTCCGATACCCACTGTCTACCCTGTTCATTCACCCACTCCTATACCCACTGTCTACCCTGTTTATACACCCACTCCTATACCCTCTGTCTACCCTGTTCACTCACCCACTCCTATACCCTCTGTCTACCCTGTTCACTCACTCACTCCTATACCCTCTGTCTACCCTGTTCACTCACCACTCCTATACCCTCTGTCTACCCTGTTCACTCACTCACTCCTATACCCTCTGTTTACCCTGTTCACTCACTCACTCCTATACCCACTGTCTAACCAGTTCACTCACCCACTCCTATACCCTCTGTCTACCCTGTTCATTCACCGACTCCTATACCCACTGTCTACACTGTTTATACACCCACTCCTATACCCTCTGTCTACCCTGTTCACTTACTCACTCCTATACCCACTGTCTAACCCTGTTCACCCACTCACTCCTATACCCACTGTTTACCCTGTTCACTCACCCACTCCTGTACCCACTGTCTACCCTGTTCATTCACCCACTCCTATACCCACTGTCTACCCTTTCACTCATCAACTCCTTTTCCCTCCTATAAATTGCTGGTCAGTGGTTGGCACTTCTGCCTCACTGTGCCTGGGATTCTGGTTTGATTCCAAACTCGGACAACTGTGTGTGGAGTTGCGCATTCTCCCTGTGTCTGCGTGGATTCCCCCTGTGTGGAGAAAGTGAGGACTGCAGATGCTGGAGGTCAGAGTTGCGAGTGTGGTGCAGGAAAAACACAGACAGTCAGGCAGCATCCGAGGAGGAGGAGAGTCAACATTTCGGGCAGAAGCCTTTCACCAGCTGTTTCCTCAGGGTGCTCTGGTTTCCTCCCACATCCAAAGATTCAGGTTGGGTGGATTGGCCACACTAAATTGCGCCCATAGTATCCAAGAGTGCAGATGGATTAGCTATGGGAAATGCAGGGATAGGGTGGGTCTGGGTGGGATGCTCTTCAAGGAGAAAGTGAGGTCTGCAGATGCTGGAGATCAGAGCTGAAAATGTGTTGCTGGAAAAGCGCAGCAGGTCAGGCAGCATCCAGGGAACAGGAGAATCGACGTTGGGATGCTCTTCAGGTGGGCTGAATGGCCTGTTTTCACACTGTCAGAATTCTAGGTTGTGGCTAGTGGAGTCTCACAGGGATCAGACTTGGAGCCTGAAATATTTCACATCTATACTCATGACTTAAAGAGATACGTTAGCTTGGAGGCACATTTGCTGATGACAAAAAGATGTGCAGGAAAACAAGTTGTAAGGAGTCGAGATAGAGGAAGTGAGTGATGAAACATTTCACAGATGTGGGAAAGTGGGGCGTGGCCAGTGGGTAAATTGAAAGTAGAATATTATCTAAATGGGGAGAGACTGTGTGATGTTGCAAGACGTGAGTGGTCTTGCACGAGTCACATAGAGAGAGCAGGCAGGCACAGTGAGTCAGTCGGAAAGGCAAATGCATTTTGGCCTTTACGGCAATGAAGTGAGGTATCCTTCCATTGCTGTACATTGGTGCAGCACTATGTACAGATTTGGTTTCCTTATTTAGGGTGAGGTGTGTCGGAGCAGATGCTGGTATCTCTACTGAAAATAACAAATGCTGGAGACCACGGCATCAGGGACCGTGCAGGGAGAGAGAGCAAGCTAACGTTTCGAGTCCCTGATGAAGAGACCTCTCGACTCGAACTGTGAGCTTGCTCTCTCTCCCAGCATGCTCCCTGCTGCTGGTATCTCTGGTGAAGGAGAGGTCCACCTGCTTTGGAAGGGGTTCAGATGCTCTCTTCTGGGATGAGGCGATTGTCGTCCGAAGAAAACGTTACACTCTCTGGCGCTGAGAGAGGGAATCTTAAAATCTGCTCTTGTGGGGGAATCTCAAATGAGGCGGCACCATTAGATCAGCTAGCATCTTACTGATTGGTGGATCAAATCTAAGGAGTTTGTATGACCTGCTCCTGACCCTATGTTTATTATCATAATCTTATGAAAATAAAATCAACCTTACAGCATTTTGTCCAAGGGCTGCCTTCAAACTAATCCGCACTTTAATCGCATCCTTTTTATCTGAAAATAGAAAGAAGGAAGATAAAGAACCACCAGTTTGATTCAGAATCAAGCACAAGTGCTTGAAAATTAACTTTAAAGTCTGAAACATACATTTTTATAAATGCAATGATCCATGATTTATTTATTTAAAAGCACAGCGTGCTAAACCCTTTCATCGCTGCAGCCATTACATTAACCAGAGCGTTTGTGGTCACTCCCACAGTGAAAGTTTGGAACCATCTTCGCCTTTCCCAGTTCCCTTTGGTTAGCTCAATTCCCTTTACTAGTTCTAACCTGCCTCCCCCTGATCTGAGCCAGGGGCACATACATTAGGACCAGGAGTCGGCACTCATCCACTGGTCTTCCCCTGCAATCTCCTGCCAGCACACCAACCCCCCTCCCCCTCACCTCCCTCACCTCCAAACAGTCCTTCCAGGTGAGACAGAGGTTCACCTACCTCTCCTCCAACCAAGTTTACTGCGTCTGGTGCTCCTGATGTGGTCTTCTCTACCTCGGGAAGACCAAACGTATACTAAGGGAACGTTTCGCCGAGCATCTCAGCTGGGCATGTAATGGCCAGCCTTATCTCCTGTTTATCACCCACTTCAATTCCCCTTCCCACCACCCCCAACCCCCCCCCCACCCCACCCCACCCTCTGCCTCCTCCACTGCCACAGTGAATTGGACCGCAAATTGGAGGAACATCACTTTGTCTTCTGCTTGGGCAGCCCACAGCCCAGAAGACTCACCTTTGAGTTCTCCGATTTCAAATAACCTCCCTTCCCAGCATCCCCCCTGTTCCTATCTTCCATTCCTCTCATCGGCCAACCAGGTCATACCCTCTACCTGGGTTCACCTATCACTACCTCACCACCCCTTTCCTCAGAGGACAACTCACCCATTCTGGGAATTAGTCAAGTGAACTCATTTCATCAAAGTCTCTGGATTTCCAGCCTCTCCAGTAGCCTTGGTTTCAGTCAGCCTACTTGGAGACCACGCCTTTGCACCCTAACCATTGGATTCCCCTTCTTAAACCTCTGACGACCCAACCTCCACTCCCGGCACCTTCCCTTGCAACCGCAGGGTCGAATCTCCTGTTCCCTGGATGCTGCCTGACCTGCTGTGCTGTTCCAGCAATAAAGTTTCAAACATGTAAGATATTCTGTAAAACCTAACGCCTTAACCAAACTTTTCCCTAATTCTTGAATGGCTTAATGTTATCCATCGCTTTTTAACCCTTCTGTGGAAGTGAGGTGTTCTCTTATGTTAAAGGGGCTATATAAATATTAACTTGTTGTTACATTAAACATCTTCGCCTTTAATGGTGCTCACTTCCATAATTAAATGTGTTCACGATGGGGAACCAGGAGGTGTCAGCCATTCCAGATGATGGTGGCCTGTACGAACGTTTCTCATTCTCTCCTTCAGCTCTTTGTCCACTACACTGATCACTGTCCTGATACCTCACTGCGCAAGTGTGTGGGTGTGGGTGGGCGTGTGTGAGTGTGGGTGGGTGTGGGTGAGTGAGGGTGGGTGTGGGTGGGTGTGTGTGGGTGGATGTGGGTGTGGGTGGATGTGGGTGGGCGTGTGTGGGT
>NW_025208318.1:0-5017 GCF_004010195.1 Chiloscyllium plagiosum | reverse complement strand
GTGAGTGTGGGTGAGTGTGAGTGTGGGTGAGTGAGTGTGGGTGGGTGTGGGTGAGTGTGAGTGTGAGTGTGGGTGAGTGTGAGTGTGGGTGAGTATGAGTGTGTCAGCCAAACCTGATCTGGATTACCAATGTCAGGCTTACGCCATACAGAATCATTCCAAAATGTTTTTATTTATTCCTTCCAGGGCATCACTTGCAAGGTAGGCATTTTCTGCCAGTCCCTAGTTGCTCTTGAACTGAAAGGCCATTTCAGAAGGCAGTTAAGCATCAACCACCTTGGGCACCCATTACTTATGCCCAATGTGGTTGACTCTTAACTGCCTTCTGAAATGGCCTTTCAGTTCAAGAGCAACTCGGGACTGGCAGAAAATGCCTACCTTGCCAGTGATGCCCTGGAAGGAATAAATAAAAACATATTGGAATGATTCTGAATGGCTTAAGTAACCCTGAGGTCTCTTCTCACTCAGAATCATCTTCCACCACTGAGTGGTCCCTCTCTCCTCCTTAGCCTCTCAATTTGAATGGTCCCACCATTCTCTCTTGTTCAGGGTCATAAGAAGTAGGAGCAAGATGTGGCCACTTGGCCTGCTTGAGTTCGCCCCCTCATTCCAACCTCAACCTCCACTATCCTCCTCAACCCTTCACCTCCCCCGTCGACCGAGTGGAGAAAAATTTTGGCGAAGCGTTGGAAGCTGTCACAAGCCGCCATTTTCTAAAATTCTTTCCTCACGTTTTAATTAAAAACAACAAAATTGTCCCCAAAGGGATGGCTGGCTTAGTGGGTTCTCGACTTACATGGGCTCCAGTTGACATCCCACCCGACGGTCCGGCCATTTTCTGCGTTGTTTTTCTTCAGCCAGACATACAAGGGTTGGAAATAGTTGAGCAGTGGTGTGGAATTCATTCTGGTTTGAGAGGTTACCTTCTCGAGAGCTCTCGTCCAGGATTCAGACTTCCCTAATTTCAGCATATCACTGCACGAGAGAGAAAACAAGGCAACTGGGTCAGACTGTCCGCCTCCTGCTTTGTCACTTCCTGTAAACACTGAAGGAGCCAGAACTGAATAGCTTCTGTGCACGATATCTGTCTCAATCTTACAGCCGATGAGCTGAACGCAGTGAAGAATGATGTCACAAATTATCTTGTCACTCAGTTGGACGCTCGTGACATAATCGTACGTTGTGTAATAACAAATTTGCATTGATGTAGGTTTTTTTTTAACTAGAGGAAAGCCTGAGATGCTCCACTGATGTGAAACCATTCTCGCAAAGCTGACCCGAGCTCAAAGCAGAGTTGGCAGGCTCTGAAATCTGGCAATGGCTTAATTGTTCCATTGACTCTGCACGACAACATCTGGGATAAAAAAGCACTGATCAGAGCATTGAGTACAGGAGTTGGATTGTCATGTTACAGCTGTACAAGACATTGGTAAGGCCACATTTGGAGTACTGCACCTAATTCTGGTCGCTCTGTTATCGGAAGGATGTTATTAAACAGGAAAGAGTGCAAACAGGATTTATAAGAATGTTACCAAGACTGGACGGTTTGAGTTCTAAGAAGAGGCTAGATAAGCTGGGAGCTTTTTCCCCTGGAGTGTGGGAGGCTGAGGAATGGCCTTATCAAGGATAATAAAATCATGAGGGCCATCGATAAGGTGAAGAGCCAAGGTCTTTTCCCCGGGGTAGGGGGAGTCCAAAATGAGACGGCAGGTGAAAGGGGAGAGAGTTAAATGGGACCCAAGGGATAACCTTTTCACACAATAAGTGATGTGCGTATGGAACGAGCTTCCGGAGGAAGTGGTTGAGGCATGCGCAATTGCAACATTTAGAAGGCATTTGGAAAGGTAGGTGGATAAGAAAGGTTTAGAGGGGTATGGGCCAAACGCAGGCAGCTGGGGCTAGCTCAGTTCAGGAAACCTGGTCGGCTGGGCTGAAGGGCCTGTTTCAATGCTCTGTGACGCTTTGATTTTTATCCGATCTGATTGCTTTACGCAGTGACTCTGGCACGTTGCCTGGAATTTCCTGAGTTGAGTGTCCTTGTGTTACGCCAGATACAACAGGATGCGCAAGGAATTGAAAACTTGCCTGAGCTTCTTGCCCGCTTCTGTGGAGTTGGTGATCGCACATTTGTGCAGTTCTCCTTTGTGGCCAGCGACTTTACACAGCGCTTCGTGAAACTGGAACTGGTAGATTGTCCTTGTGTAGTATCTAAAGGGAAGGACAGGGAAGGCGTTATCGTAGACTGCAAGGGAACAGTAGCCCACAGTAACCAACACGTTCATCAGCTGCAGTGTGCACTGGGGAAACACGCCAATCCCTTACAATAATCCACCCTCAGGGCCCAGCAACTGGGATTTCTCTGCTATTATAGGAGGTAGAAAAGATTCAGGGGAAGGAGAGTAGTTAGCACTGCTGCCTCACACAGCCAGGGACCTGGGTTCGATTCCACCCTCAGGAAGCTGTTTGCATGGAGTTTGCACATGCAAAGTTGCCCATGGTGTGCAGGTTAGGCGGATTAGCCATGGAAAATGCAGGGTGAAAGGGTCAGGGGGGATAGGGTTGGGTGGGTTGCTCTTCGGAGGGCCAGTGTGGACTTGATGGGCCGAATGGCCTGCTTCCACACTGTAGGGAATCTACAATTCTATGACTAGAACATGACAGTATTCCAGGAGCATTATTCCTTTAAGGAATAGGCTATTTAGCCTGCTCTGCCATTCACTAGGATCCAACATTCCTCATGGAGAAAGTGAGGACTGCAGGTGCTGGAGATCAGAGTCGAGAGTGTGGTGCTGGAAAAGATCAGGCAGCATCTGAGGAGCAGGAGAGCCAACCTCACCGCCCCGTGGCTGATCACTTCAACTCCCTCTCCCACTCTACCGAGGATGTGCAGGTCCTGGGCCTCCTCCATCACCACACTCTCACCACCCAATGCCTGGAGGAGGAATGCCTCATTTTTCATCTTGGGACCCTCCAACCACACGGCATCAATGTGGATTCCACCAGTTTCCTCATTTCCCCTCCCTCCACCTTACCCCAGTTCCAACCTTCCAACTTGAAGGGATTTTGACCGAAACGTCAGTTCTCCTGCTCCTCGGATGCTGACTGACCAGCTGTGCTTTTCCAGCAGCACACTCTTCGACTCTGACCTCCAACATCTGCAGTGCTCACTTTCTCCCTGATCAACAACCCTATCTATCTTAGTCTTAAATAGATACAAAGACTCTGCCCCATAGCAGAAAACCCACAATTCTCTCCCCAGAAAGCCTATTACTTTGATAAAGTAAGCACGACCAGTGATGTGGGGTTTGCATCCATGAGGGTACCTTTACTTAATGTGACAATGCTCACACCATCCTTCATAAAATGAGAAACTAGGCTCAAACAGCATAGTGTTGAAGGATACGACAGATGTTTATTACATATTAAACAAAAGTATCGTATTCACAATCACCCACACGACTTGCCAAGTACTATGCTGTTTGGTTACAAGGAAAACATGCTTCCATTAGTGCGTCATGCTTTAAGTGATCCGAGTTAAGATGGAGTCTGAGATCTTTCTACCCTCAGGTTGCTGCTACAATATAGCGGTGATTTCATGAGCATATCTCTTAAAGATACTCTGAAATACTGACCACCAGACAGAACTCAATGGCCCGTGGGGAAAGGGGATGGAATTGAGAGCAGACCTCAGCTCAGGTCAGACGCCCTAGGTCTCGCAGGCAGGTAATGACTTTTCATTCATTATCCTATTGGAGAGACAAAGAGAAGCTGAAAATGACAAATTGTCAGGAGGGGTATTCTCCTGTCTGGAGGGCGAATGGGGTCAAGGTGTGCAGTCTCTGAATGAGAGCTAGACCATTTTGAATTGAGGTGAGGAGGAACCTCTTCTTTCAGAGGGTGGTATATCTTTGGAATTCTATACCCTTAAGGTGTGCGCAGGCTCAATCATTGAGTATATGCAAGAGAGATAGCAACGGATTTCGAGATATTAAAGGTATCGGTGGATTTGGGATTGAGCTCCTATCAATGAGCTCCAAACTCCTATTCTGCAACTGTTATGTCACCAAAATGCATGTTTATACATTGAACTGTGTTCTTGCAGTGAGCTACACTCACAACATCAAGGAATATACATCCCAACAGTCTGGGGAGTGCTCGCTCGAACATCCAATATCGAGAAAAGAAACCATGTTGATAATGTTTGAGAAATATTTGGACAGCAGCGTGTTTTCACAGGCCACATCTACAGTCATGGAGACATCAAGGTTAACCACGATAAGTGAATGGCTCACGTTTCAGCCAGAAATCTGACGGACTGCTTTCAAGTGACCCCTACCACAACAGTTGCTAATACCAGGGAAGTCTCAGTTCCCACACTGGTGGTGGACACTGCAGGGGAGTTTACACGTACCTGATGAAGGAGTAATCATTGGAAACATGGTAGAGAGCGGCTGGATCGCAGTAGGTTTCATCGTGCGGTAGAGGCTCAACAACACCAACAATCCTCCGCCTAAGAAGAAGAACAAATAATGAGATTCCTCACTGAAAGAGATTTCCACTCCCTGACCCTTCCTTATATCTTTGTGTTGTGTCCCTTCGCGCAGTTATCCCATATTCTTTCAGACGCTGTTATAGAATTAGCTTCCATCACTCTTTCAGGCAGTGCACCACCAATCATAAACATTTAGTCTACGAAATCTCCACTCTGTGTCTAGTGATAAATTATTCTGACTCTGGTGTCCTCTGGTTGTCGACACTGGTGTCAGTGAAAACAATTTCTCCTCAGTTCTTTTCCCAAAATACTTCACAATCTTGAACCTCTTTATTAAATCTCCCTGTAACCTTCTCGGTGATAAGGAGAATGGCCTTCAGCTTCTCCAGTCATTCCAAAGACTCGAGAGCCCTGTCTCTGGTTTTGATTTTATAAGTTTCCCCTTCTGTACTCTCTCCAAGGCCTTACCCTCCTTCTTAAACTGCAGTGACCAGAATTTGATACAGTATTCCAGCTGGCCAGTAT
>NW_025208317.1:0-14377 GCF_004010195.1 Chiloscyllium plagiosum | reverse complement strand
GTCAGATGAATGAGGGATTGTACACATTGCAGGGCGACTGATGGAGTTTCGACGCGGACATAGCAGTAGTTTGTCTTTTGTATCTGCTGTCAACAGTTTTTAATATCTAACAATGACATTGGTTTACATCCTTTTCTTTGGCTTTGGAAGAATCAAACCGATCCAGGAAATTAATCAATCCAAGCGAAACAACAAACGTTAACTCGCTGAAATATAGAACGCTGGAAATGTTAAATAAGAAACACAAATGGACAGTCGAAATTCAGCAGGAATGTCAGCTTCCCTGGAGAGAAAGAAGAGTTAATATTCCCAGTCCAGTGACTCTGATTCAAAAAAGAACACGTCGACACATTGTTTCTGGCAATCACACTCGTGTCCAAATTAGTCAGAGTGTAGACTGGCATCTCTGTTCTCTGTGGTGTAGTTTGTAGTTGTCAGTGAGGATTTTAGCTGTAAGAAGGTTTCCCACAATAATTCCAGCTCCACCGTTAATCTCTACATCTGTGAGGAAATTGGATTTGAACAAACACAGATGGAATGCTCACATCTTTGCTTCCACAATGGGACAGGGTCAAGCTGTAAGGTTTTATCCGAACCTAGCCAGTCCTCCGCTACCAGCAGAACGCGACCACTGAGGTTGCAATTAGCGGCTTCCTGCCAATGTCCGAGACACAAATTGCTGTCATCCAGGCATAACTGCCGAAAACAACATGGGCAGGCACAGGAAAACACAGGGAGATTATGTCCCACTGAATACACCTTTAAACAGCATTGATATAAACCACAAGTTGGAAAGTCCCAAATAAAACAAAAAGAAAACAAACCAACTTCTTAAATAGGAACATTGCAAACTCCTTATGTATGTTAAAATGCTGATAGTCGTGAATCTGAAAATACCGTCAATGGGACTCAAATGAAACAGCGATTTGACTTCCATTATTTGCCAATCAGGTTTTTAAATCAGTTCATTCTTCGCATTGCAGGTAGAATAAGATATTTATTGGAAAGGCATGAATGTGTGGGATTGCCAGGAAAAAGATGCGATTGGCATTTCGTAAGTTGCTCAGTCAGAGAGCCGTAACAAAAAACAGAAGCTGTATTTCGGTCTTACACAATGATATTTGTGTGACTCTAAACCCTGCATAGTGAAACTGCTGCATACACCGTGATTTCACCAACACCTCGATCCACTGTACTGTACAATCTGTCAGAACACGTGTCACTTCTTTTTCACTTATTCCGTTATTTGGGACTGGTCTGTAGGTCTTAATTGAAATTAATTCTCTTACTGAAAATGCATTTTCAATTGAAAAGCATGGGCAGTCGAAGCAGGTTCAGTTCGACCAACAGAACATGGACACAGAACAATACAGTACAGTACAGATCCTTTGGTCCTCGATGTTCCGCCGACCTGTGAAACTAATTCAAAACCCATCTAACCTACACTATTCCATCTTCGTCCATACGTCTTTCCAGTAACCATTTAAAAGTCCTTAAAGTTGGTGAGGCTACTCTTGTAGCAGGCAGTGCGTTATAAGTCCCTACTCTTCCCTGATTAAAACAAAACTACCTCTGACATCTGTCCTATATCTATCACCTCTCAATTTAAAGCGACGTCACCTCATGCTTGCTATCATAATCCGATGAAAAAGCTCACAACGTCTAGCCTATCTCACCCTACAATTACCTTATGTGTCGAAATAATATCACCTTTCAAACTTCTTCTGTCTGACGAAAATAGCCGCAAGTCCATCAGACTTTCCTTGTCAGACCTTTCTTACATACTAGGCTTCATTCTAGCAAAACCTTCCTTCCATACCAGGCAACAACCAGCGATCCCAAAACCACGTTTTTACCGTAGACAAAGAACAAGTGCTAAAACACCTACTGCTTCACCTAGGAATGGCCTACAACTCCAATGATGAACAACGCCCTTGAAATTACTTTCCATAGTTCACCTAGAAAACGCCAATCATGCTACACATTCTCTGTTCTCGAAGCAACAGTCTATGGCGAAACTGTCATTCCGTTTTCCACTTTCTTGAACCCATCTGCCACACTGTACCCGTAGCAACAATCAATCACCCTTTGTTCAATCTGTTCCGTTTCCAACTGTTTGTGACCCATCCCCATACTGCTCCGGAGAAACCATCTTTAACTTAACTGATCACTTTTCCACTAGCGTCATCCTTCTTCCAATCGGTCATCCATTTATCGAGCAACAGCCAGGGACCGCACGCCTGCACTGGACCCTGGAAATGGTCTCAGGGCCCTTAACGATTCGTTACCTCTACAAACGCCTGACGGCCCCAAACACATTTGTTTCCAAGACCAACGCCCAGTGGTCCTACTTTCAAACTTTTACCCGAGCAACATTCTCTGGATCTACCATTTCAGTTCTCCTGGTTGAACACAATGGATCGCACCGACACTTTCCACGAAGCAACAGACAGTAGACACACATCCACACTTTTCAATCGTGCTCGAACGCTATACTGTCCACTGGCCACGCAAAGCGTGAGAAAGTGAGAGAAAGAGAAATGCGGACAAAGTGATGAAACTGGGAGAGAGGAAGAGGAGAGAGGAATGTAGTGAGAACGTGAGATGAACAGAGGGGAAGAAAATTCGGCGAAGGGGCAGCGAAACGTGAGAAATTGGAAGTTTAATGGCTGGAGGAGAGCGAAAGATACTGTGTGAGTCGGGGCTGATTCGCAAAGCAATGGAACAAAGGTGAGAGATTAATTCTGCCGAGCCCACCTCGGTATGTGTGATACCTGAGGTTAAAGCAAGGTTACAGTGACGTACATTCAACTGCTGATTCGGCCTTTGTACCCTCTTCGACCCAAAGGATCAGGGACTGCGGGTCAAGTCTGACGCTTGAATAGAGTGGTGCTGGAAAAACACAGCAGTTTAGGCAGCATCCGAGGAGCAGGGAAATCGACGTTTTCGGGCAAAAGCCCTCATTCCTGATGAAGGGCTTTTGCCTGAAAACGTCGATTTTCCTGCTCCTCGGATGCTGCCTGAACTGCTGTGCATTTCCTGCACCACTCTAATCTAGAATCTGGTGTCCAGAATCTGCAATCCTTGTTTTTATCACGCTGACTCTTTCCTGCTCAGCTTCATCAACAAACTAACGTCATTTTTTCTGTTTGGCACGTGTTACCGAATATTTTGATGTTTTAAAATTAAAGGGAAAGACAAAGTAAGTGAAATGCTGAGTTTTTTTTTTTTTCCGGCTGGCTCCTGACTTAGACAAATCCACCATTGTGATCCCCTTGCAGCACCCAATGCTCCCACAGCAACTCCATTGCCCGGGCAAAAGATTGTGAATTTCCCCTGCACCTGTTTGCTGATAACACACTTCGCCAATCGTACTGGACTGTGAACAAAACTACATAGCCTCTGCCTACCCCTTGCTACAGTCTACGGCCCTACACAGGACTTCTTTCCCCTCATAACTACTTGGTTGTCCCACAATAACCGTTCCATTAGCCTGTGTGCATACCTTAACTCTGTCGCTCGAACAACATACTGTTTCTTCCCTGCGAATGGCCTGTAGCCCCATCCACTCTCTGTTCCTATTGCTATGCTGTGTGGTTCCTCCCACCCTCTGGTTCCCGAGAAATGACATGTGATGCCATCCATTATCTATTGCCCAACAACAGCAGCTTCCAAATCCGGCCGTGCTCCCATTGGAACACAATGCAGCTGTACATCCAGTCAGTCCTCGGAGTATTAGCTGATGGCCCTATCCCAATCTGTTCCATCTTTACTGGAAATGTCCCACGCTGATTCTAATGTATCAGCAATTGCCTTGAAACCATCCCCGCTCTATTCCTCTGTCAACAGCTAATGATCATATATTCACTCGGTTTCTCAAGGAAAGGCTCTGAATCCACTCATACTTTGTTTCACGAACAATGACGTGCATCCTCAACTTCACTCTTCATTCCTATCAACAGCTTGCTCCTCCAAGTGCTACACTCGTCTCCCCTTGCAACATCCAGGGAACCTGGATTAAATCATCTCCACACAGAGTGCGTGTGGTCCAAACCCTCGCAGTGACTGTGCCCAATCGAATCTCTGTTCCATTCGCAACAGCAGGTGGTCCCATCAACTCTCCTCACCAACCACATCCGCATTCAGTTCTCATCGCATTGGCTTGGGGCAACTAACCCACACTGCTCACCAGCAACTGCTCACAAGTCTATCCCCACACCCACACTGTTTCCCTTCGATAGTCTATGAATACATTCCCAAACTGATTTCCCAGCAACAGTCAGAGATCTTGGTAACTAATGTGTTCTCTTTGCCATGGCCTGCGGACCCGCTGTCACTGTGTTCCTGTAGTAATGGCCAGTGTTCTCACATCCATTTTGGTTGCCTACCAATGGTAAATTTCCCTTGTCCACATTCTTCTCCTCACAACAGACATTTACACAACCACCAATACCTTCACCAAGCAACACCTAGGGTCTCCAGCTCCCACTGTTCCACTCTACAGTGTCCTGTCGTCCCACTATCACACTTTACACCGAGCATCGCCAAATCCTTCCAATAGCAACGGACAGTGGTCCCACACGCAGTGGTTTCCAAGAGCGTCACAATTCTTACCAACAAAGTGATGCTCCGTCTAATTTGATCTCCCAGCGATCGCCTGCTGCAAAGTGTTATTCTGTTTCGTAAACAACAGGTTTGGTCCTCACCCATTGTATGTTTCTCAGCAACAGTCTGGTCACAAGGCCTACTGTGATCGCCAAGCAAAATCCCATTTTTCCACCTATGACCGTTTTCCTCCTGCAACGGCTTGTTTACACATTCTCACTTTGTTCGCCCAGCAAAAGGCAGTGACCACACACACAATCTCTATTGTTGAAGAACTGTGCTCCCAATCCTGCCCTAGTAATGAAGTATGGTGCCACGCCAAACACTGTTCCTTTGCCAACAGCCTGCTTTGCCACTTCTCCATATGCCCCCCACAACAACCAGTCGCCTCAGACCAACTTTGGAGCCTCGCAATGACATTTCGTTAGAGGCTCACGCTGTTTTCCTCACAACAAACTGAAGCTCCACACTTCCTCTGTTCTTGCGTAGTCCCACCTTCTCTCTGTTCACCTCGTAAGGACTTGTGATGCCACACCTACTCTGTCCTTCTGGCAACCGAAATTGAGAGAACATTAGAGGAAGATATTCATGAGTATGAGATTGAGAGTTAGGGATTCAGCACTACGGAAAGAAAATAAGCAGAATGGGGAAGGAGGATCTAAAAGAGAAAGAAAATTTGTGTAGAATTGAAAGAGAGGGGCATTGTGAGACTGCGAGTGAGCTATGGGGGAAAGGGAACAAATGAGAGAGATGAATTCTGCTGAGGTTACGTCAGAATGATTGATGCTGGAGGTGGAAGCAAGACCAGAATAATTTAAACATAACTCTTGAGCTCGACACCAGTCCATTCCTCTTCATTTTGGACGAGTACTTGTGGTCGATGTTCTCTCCCACATTTGATTCTTCAACAAAAGGACGAGCAAAGTCTTGATCTTTATACACTGATGATAGTTTAATGTATGTGTTTACTCTTTACAAATTAAAATGATGAATACAGTAGATTAATGTTGCACTTTTCAACTGACGAGTTGAGAGAAGCATTTAAATGAATCCTTGCGGCCTGAGTGATCAGATTGAATTAATTAAGTTGTGCATTTAATTAACTGATTAAGATTACATTACATTACAGAGTGGAAACAGGCCCTTCGGCCCAACAAGTGCACACTGACCCGCCGAAGCGCAACCCACCCATACCCCTACCCCTACATTTATATTTACCCCTTACCTAACACTACAGGCAATTTAGTATGGCCAATTCACCTAACCTACACATCTTTGGACTGTGGGAGGAAACCGGAGCACCTGGAGGAAACCCACGCAGACACGGGGAGATCGTGCAAACTCCACACAGTCAGTCGCCTGAGGCGGGAATTGAACACGGGTCTGTGGCGCTGTGAGGCAGCAGTTCTCACTGTGCTACCGTGCCACCCACAAATTAATTTGAGTAAAGAAATATTTCAGTACATTGTTCTGCTGCTTTCTGAACTTAGTCTGGGTCATGGTATAAATCGCTGTTTGTGCAGCAATTGAGCTGCAGCATGAAGCCGAATTCCTTCACAAAACTGTCCAGACCGACAGCGATGAATCCCAACTCATTCATTCGGCTCCATATAGAATACACCATTAACGTTGACCAAAAAAAGATGAAATTGGCAGAAATCACGAGCAGTAAAATGATGGATTTTTTTCGATTTCTCATTTCTGTGTCACACTGGAAGTCCTCACTAAGATGTGCGCGTATCCTCCTGCGGGCTCTGCTTGTCAATAAAATGTGTCTAACGGTGAAAACATTGACCAGCAGAATCAGCAAAAATGGAACAGCTGGGTTTAGAATGTTGTGGAGGAATTCGATTGTGACCCAGACCGGAGAGTAAATAACATCGACTGTTACCAAACAAAACCACGGGAAGTTGCACAGCCAATAACGACTTGTGAGCATAAAATACCAAAAAGTATTCTTTAAGCAGCTCAACACAGTCACTGTTCCCAGGATCACAGCCGCCGTTTTCTCATTGCAAAATGTGCATTTCAGCTTCTGCCAACAAATGGCCACAAACCGATCAAAGGTGAAAGTGATGGTGAACCAAACAGAACAGTCAGTGGCTGCATAAAGCAGGACAGCATGGATATTACATGCGTGGATTGACTTCACGAAATAAAGCTGAGAGGAAATCGGAATGTGTCTCAATATCAGGTCGAGGAAAATAACTAGAAGATCCGCCACTGCCATGGCCACCAGGTAACGACTGACACATGGAGACAATCCACAATCTTTATAAAGCACGACGTTAACTGCAAGGAATTAAAAAAAAACAAATTACTCATCAGTCTAGAGGGAAAGACACCAGTTTGATGGACGACCTCATAATACTTTCAAATGTGTCATTGCATTCTGAAATTTTTTTGAATACGAGAAGTTGTGGCAACAAATAGGAATCTCCCAATTACTTAGAAATACGTGAAGGAATTCACAACAAACGCTCCTTCCTGAGCAAAACAAATTAAACAATAGGATGTGTTTTACATGGAATCCCATCGACTTGACTACTCGTCCTTAAGGATTCTCTCCAATGCTACTTGAAGACGAATGGAGATTGGAAATTTTAGCCTTTTCGTCTAAATTATCGTTGATCTTTTGTTGTGATGAAATATAAACGGAGTTAAAGCATATTAAACCTCTTTAACTGCCTGAGACGATTTCGAACCAGTGCCTATTTCTCCCCAGAACAGGATCTCTTTTCTGAGAACTTTGTATTTAGTCCAATTGACTGACGTTCAGCCACTCACAAAAGAGTCAGCTATAGAATATTCTGGAGGACGATGGTTATATAATGATCCAGAGGTTATTGGTTATAGAATGTTCAATTATTTGGCCAGTCAGCGATTCAAACTCACTCGACCATTCACTATAATTATGGCGGATCTGAATGTATCATAAGCAACACATTCCCGTCCACTACCGATAACCATTGATACCTTGGTTATTCATGAATCGATCTATTTTTATGACAAAAATATTCATGACCCTAACTCCAGTGCTCTCTAGCAAGTGTGTTCTGAAGACTTTCGACAGTCTGAGTAAATAAAAATAATAATCCTCATTGCAACATTAAATCGTAGATAGTTGCTCAAAAACAAATCTGCACATCCTACCTGTCTTCTCAGCATATTGTTTCCTTCAGTCTGTGACTGGATACACTTCTTGACCATCTTTGTCAAACGCTGGTGGTTCACCTTCTGAATGAGGCCTTATTTTTAGTACAGAATAAAGTTCACTGAGTGGAATGCACCGTTTACTTAAAATGTATGCCATTATCCGAACAACATACAACCTATGTGCACAATTCGACTATTAAATTCGATTAGACTCTCCTCCCAGTTGATTGTGGCTGCTCTGCTTTTAATCAGTATGCTCCCGCCTTCTCCTTGTTTATCCACTGAACGTCTGCTGAGTGTATTTTCCCATGCAACTTTCAGATAAGATGCAATTATTCAGTACAATTTAGAGCCTGGTACTTTCCAATCTTTCCCCCTTGGCATCCCTGTGCAGCTGAACACAATGTCAGCAAAGCGTGAGTATTCTCGACCAGTCCCTTCGTCTCTGTCACATCTGATTGGATGATGTCGAATCCCAGCAGGATATCTCCATATTGAACTTCATTTCCGTTCTTAGCGTACTCCATACCTCAAACTCTTGTGGACAGGGACTTCAGTTGTGATTGACCCATCAATTGCACTACTGCCTTTCCCACTTCTGCTGCTTTCCAGGTCAATAGTCCCATGAATGTTGCAGCATGCAAAATACTTACCCATCTTAAATAAAATAAAGAACTGTAGATGCTTGAGATCTGATACTAACATTGTTCGGATGAACAGACTCTCGATCTGACATGTTAGTTTTGCTGTCTCTTTTTGAATACTTCCACACCCATTGCATTCCTTCAGCAATATTTGTTCGTACATGTGTAGCTTCCTGTTATTTTTCACACGTACGAAATTTGTCCTGCACTTTTGTCTTCATTACACAACCTTGCCATAATATTAAGTTCACCTTGATGTTTCTGAGCTCGACGCCAACCGATTCCATGTAACCTGAGAGACATGTGCTGTGGCAAGCTTAATGGCATGTTTGGTGACATTAAGATTGGAGTGGTGCTGGAAAACCACAGCATGTCAGGCAGCATCCGAGGAGCGGGAACGTCAATGTTTCAGGCAAAGTCCCTTCATCAGGAAAGCCCTTCAACATTCCTGATGCCCAAAACGTCGAATTTCCTGCTCCTCCAATGTTGCCTGGCCTGCTGTGCTTTTCCAGCACCACCCTAAACTTGACTCTAATCTGCAGCGTCTGCAGTGTCCATTTCTGCCTACGTTTCGTGAGAAGCTTTGTGAAGCCTACCTCGACGTTGAGATCATTGCGTTGTCTCTTGTTTGCTCTTGCCATGAGAAATGGCGAGATTGTCACTCGGGGTAACCTTATATTGATGGAGTGGAGATAGGCAATGATCCACCGAGAATCCTGCGTATTCCTCTAACAGAAGAATTGTGTATATCTGGTTTGCATATCTGTCGAAGCAGTTAGACATGGTCTGGTGCCATGGGCTATGCCGCTGGTTATCGGCGAAGAAGCCCTGTTTGAGCACAAGTCCATCCAAGAGATGGTCCATGACCGTGCCCACAACGAGGGTTTGGCGGCACCATTTTCTTGCTGCTGGACAAGTGCAGAGCAAATCTCACAGACTCTGCAGTTTCGTCCGCATTGAAATATTTGTTTAGATACACTATGGTCTGTGAAAGACGTCACTGGTGTCCGGGGTACTGGTGAATTTCAGGAGCTATTTTGAGGGACGAGTGGCTCTGGGAATGGTGTACAACAACTAATGTCAGTAAACCAACGTCATTCTTGCTGCAAGGATTCGAAAGCCAATTAATGCCCGGAGTTTGTTGAGATCCACATAGATTCGTGTCCAATGCTCGAAAATGCAAACTGTCCGAAATATTCCATTCCCAATATTTGTCACACATTAATTAGGTCTCCTCTGTGACATTACGTCATTCCAATTTCACTTAATGTATTTGAGAATATAACAAACCATTCCTTTCCTATCCTTTTCCACCTGCAGGAGAAGCCAACAATGTTCATGGCACAGTTGTATGCAGTGCAGTAAGGAGTTACCATGGAATTCATTAACATTGATTGAAGAACCTGTGAAATTTCATGGTTAACGATCAAACGACTTCAAAGAAATAGCTTGATGATACCAAATAGCAACGCTCCACAACACCCCTTGGTGATCTCAGTTCGACTTGATGTTGAAAACAAATTAGGTGTCGTATTGAGAGTAGTAAGGTCACATAATGTATTCCTCGCATTGTACCTCAATCTCCATCACCAGAGCATCTCCGCAGGACTAGCATGAACGGGGGCAGCCGACGACTAAAATAATGACAGCCAAACTATGCAAAGTGATGATTGAACGGATAAATAAGAAACATTGTCATAAAACGACTTATCACCAATGTATCTGTCCGTAACAGCATTTGTTTGGATGCCCAGAACATGGTCCTTGCGGAGGTAAAGTCTCATTCTCATACTGAATATACTGTCCACTGTGTTATGTGCACTACCTTCTGCGAAGTAGGACAGATGCGTCTCGAAGATTGGGCAAATAAAACAGGGTGTCCACGAGGCACTGTAGTTCACCAGGATCTGCAAATGCAGTGGTATTCCCTCCATCATAAAGTCAGGAAAGGCTGTTCACTTTTGACGGCAAAATGTTCAACACCATTCACAACAAGACCTATCATAAAACAGTCTATTCAGCACTTTAAGTCCATTTTCTAAATAAAATCATGTGACCATTCAAGAAGACGCTTTTATCTCTCAAACTATTTACGCACGAAAAGGTAAATAGCATGCAGCCTTTCAAAGCTCATACATCAGGTTACAGTGAGGCTAGTTTGATGAGCTTAAGTCAGGAATAACAAAAGTCATTATTTGGCATCTTGTCATTTTAAAGAAAGTATTGACGGCTGTAACACAGTCAACATTTTTTTTTGTCCTTAATTATTTGCATCCAATAATAATGATGTGAATGAATGGAACAAATATTTCCAACTAAATTTTTGGGCGAAACCAAAATGGGCAGGGAACTAAGATATAAATTGGAAGTTCACGCTCTGTCAATTAATAATTAGTAGCAACAGTTGACAGATAGGAAATCACATGGGTAATTCCAAACTTGTCAATTTTTCAACAATACATAAATGTTGAGTAATTGCATGTCTGAATGGTACACTGTGTCCCGTGCGGGGGTTATTTCGACATGTTCAGGCATCAGAACTGTTGCTCCATGTCATTGATGACCCGTCCACTCGACTTTCCAGTGTTTCCATTGATGTCTGTATACATCAGACGTTTTGATGCGGTTGGTTGCATTTGGGGAGTCATGCGGGTCAGATGTTTAGAACGGTACACCAAGGGCGTGTGTTTGATCAGCATGCCTTACTTTCTTTGCACGTGGAGTCCCGTATAGAGTAGGAATGACAATTTGCTTCTTTGCGGTAAGGGTATGGCTGGGAGCAGGACAATGGGAATTTCCCAAAGTGATATACTGTGCATGGTCACACTCAACCAATAATGGACGGGGCAAAACCAAGAATTAGGACATAAAATTAAAGCATCGCAATAATAAAATAAATATATAACCATGTCACATTCTCAATACATTTCATTGAGACAGCCCACGTGCCAGAAAGCCAGACGAGGTATTTATGCTCATGTAAGATTTGTGCAGACCAGACTAGTCTGGTCTGGCATCCAGAGTTGTACCCAGTGCAATCCACATCATTGCATTCATCTATAATCGTGGTCAAGATATGTGCCGAGAATGGGAAGCTTTGCAGTCTCTCATAACGTAAGTGTCTTTCACTTTCTCGATCTCCAGCGCTGTCCTCTCTCCCTCCATCTCCCTGTCTCCCTTTATGTCTCCATCTCGACTTCGCCCCCATCTGCATTTCTTTCTGTCTCACTCTCTGAGTTTCTCCATGACATATGCTAGACACCAGGCTCGTGCACATCTCAATGCAAAACGGTAATGTGTCCAGAGTGGAACACTATGTAAAACCACAACTGTCCTAAATGGGGAGATGCACAACACAGTATGGCTCCCTAAATGCAACGCTGTGTCTCTTTTCCTTTCTGTCCGTGTTTCTCCACGCCTTTCCCTGTGCCATATATAGCCATTTCAAGCTTGACTTTCAAAGTATGTTGACTCATCCCCCTGTTGGATATTAGCTTAGAAATGGCAATTTAAAGCATTGCTCATATTCCTGTCCCCCACCTTTCACCCAGTGCTCCGCAAATCAATCTAACACGAGCCTTGAGTGAACATGAGATTTTTCCATAATCTGTTATTATCTCCAGCAGACTAATCCTCTAAATCAGTGGAAATATGTTCAGTTGCTAGGACTCTTGCTATTTCTGGAACATCATGTCCTACAACGTCCATAGATCTCCTTATTTTCTGTTGCTACTCAAATCCAAGCACTCACTCTGCCTTTGCAAACTCGTCCCCACGTACACCACCTCTCCAAAAATTGAAAACTTTTAGATCTCTGTTAAATTCTCCTCGTCAACAAACCTCTTGGTCTGTAAGATCTTCTCCAGTTCATCAGTTCTACTTAGAACCAACCTCCTTGCATCTGTCAACTCTGTAAACATGTTACTCCATACGGTTGCAACTTTTCCATCACTCCACTTCAGTCAATGTACTCCAAATCTAACACATTCGGCCAGACTCTGCAGCCCATTCTCTCTCTACCCTCCCAGCTCCTATAAGTGATCCTTTAGCCTGTAGCTATCTCTAACATCTGCAATATAAAATTAAAGCATCGCAATAATAATAGAAATATATAACCATGTCACATTCTCAATACATCTCATTGAAACAGCCCAAGTGCCAGAAAGCCAGACGTGGTATTTATGCTTATGTAAAATTTGTGCACACCAGAATAGTGTGGTCTGGCATCCAGAGTTGTACCCAGTGCAACCCACGTAATTGCATTCATTTATAATCGTGGTCAGGAGATGTTCCGAGAATGGGAAGCTTTGTAGTCTCTCATAATGTAAGTCCCTTTCCCATTCTCGCTCTCCAGCGCTGTCCTCTCTCCCTCCCTCTCCCTGTCTCCCTTTATCTCTCCATCTCTACTTCGCCCACATCTGTATTTCTTTCTATCTCACTCTCTGATTTTCGCCATGACATATGCTACACGCCAGGCTCGTGCACAGCTCAATGCAAAACGGTAATGTGTCCAGAGTGTAACACTATGCAAACCACAACTGTCCTAAATGGGGAGATGTACAACACAGTATGGCTCCCTAAATGCAACTCTGTGTCTATTTTCCTTTCTGTCCGTGTTTCTCCACGCCTTTCCCTGCGCCACATGTATCCATTTCAAGCTTGACTTTCAAATTTTTATTTAGTCATCCCCCTGTTGGATATTAGCTTAGAAATGACAATTTAAAGCATTGCTCATAAATCAATCTAACACGAGCCTTGAGTGAACATGGGATTTTTCCATAACCTGTTATTATCTCCAGCAGACTAATCCTCTAAATCAGTGGAAATATGTTTAGTTGCTAGGACTCTTGCTATTTCTGGAACATCATGTCCTACAACGTCCATAGCTCTCCTTATTTTCTTTTGCTCTTCCAATCCAAGCACTCACCTCTGCAAACTCATCCCCACGTACACCATCTCTTCCAAAACTGAGAATTTTTATATCTCTGTTAAGTTCTCCTCGTCAACAAACCTCTTGGTCTGTAAGATCTTCGCCAGTTCATCAGTTCTCTTAGCACCAACCTCCTTGCATCTGTCAACTCTGTAAACATGTTACTACATACGGATGCAACTTTTCCATCACTCCACTTCAGTCAATGTACTCCAAATCCAACACATTCTGCCAGACTCTGCAGCCCATTCTCTTTCTATCCTCCCAGCTCCTACAAGTGTCCCTTTAACCTGTAGATATCTCTAACAACTGCAATACTCCTTCTCGCTGTTGCCTCGTCCGTTTTCTGGAGCCCTCTCATAGTTTTTATTCTTGCACCTCAACCGCGCTCTCTGTGTAACTTCTACAACTCAAACATTCCCTCTGAATGCAAGGACTTCCAACCCTATTGAACCTCACTATCTCTGTAAATACCTGGCGCTTCCACAGCCCTCATTATCTATGCAATATCTTCCATTCCTGAAAATCTAATCAGCATGTGAATCCCAATATTGCTCCGATTGTGTGTAATCCTCCCAAGTCCCTGGAACAGTCCGAACTGAAAAATCTACAAATACCTGCGAACCTCATAAACCAGTTCCTGTGAAACTCACTATCAATGTGACATCCTCCTATCACCGTCACACATCATGTAAATGTAAGCTCCTTCAGTCCTTACATCGATTTATTTATCTGCATAGATTTGACGAGCTTTTACAATCCTGTATGTGCACACTTTTCATCCCCTTCCAAAGTCATTTTTTTTTTAGGAATCATCTCAGCCTGTACAATGCTCTTATCTATGTAGCTGCCTGCAGCCCCGATAAATATGTCAATCGGAGGAAAGTCTGCTAGGTTCAAAGCTTCCCTGTCCATTTAAAATTCAGAACCCAAGCTTGTACTTGTATTTTTAAAATCAGTTAGCATCTTCAGTGAATATAAACATGCATGTTTCTGATAGTTTCTCCACGCTATACAACCTTCTCCATATCTCTAAACACAT
>NW_025208316.1:12835-14375 GCF_004010195.1 Chiloscyllium plagiosum | reverse complement strand
TGATAGTGATGCTGTAAATGTGATGGGATCAGGATTATAGTGACGCAATAAGTTTGAAAGTGTCAGTGTGACAGTGACGCAGTAAGTGTGAGGGGTTCAGCGTGATAGTGACACTGTAAGTGCGAGGGGATCAGGGAGATAGTGGTGCAGTGAGTGTGAGGGGTCAGGGTGATAGTGATGCAACAAGTTTGAGGGGATCAGGGTGATAGTGACTCAGTAAGGGAGTTGGGAACAGGGTGATAGTGACGCAGTAAGTGTGAGGGTGTCAGGGAGATAGTGACACAGTAAGTGTGAGGGTATCAGGGTGATAGTGACGCAGTATGTGTGAGGGGATCAGGGAGATAGAAACACAGTAAGTGTGAGGTGGTCAGTGTGATAGTGATGCAATAAGCGTTATGGGGTCAGAGTGATAGCGATGCAGTAAGTGGGAGCGGGACAGGGTGATGGTGATGCAGCAGGTGTGAGGAGGTCAGGGTGATGGTGACGGACTAAGTGTGTTTGGGTCAGGGTGATAGAGACGCAGTAAGTGTGAGGGGGTCAGGGTGATGGTGATGCAGCAGGTGTTAGTGTGTCAGGGTGATAGTGACGCAGTAAGTGTGATGGGATCAGGGTGATAGTGACACAGTGTGATCGGGTCAGGAAGGTAGTGACACGTAAGAGTAAGGGGCTCAGGGTGATACTGACGCAGTGAGTGTGATGGGGTCAGGGTGATAGTGACGCAGTAAGTGTGCGGCGATCAGGGTGATAATGATGCAATAAGTGTGATGGGATCAGTGTGATAGTGACTCAGTAAATGTGATGGGGTCAGGGTGATAGTGGCGCACTAAGTGTGAGTGGATCAGGGTGATGGTGATGCAGTAAGTGTGATGGGGTCAGGGTGATAGTGACGCACGAAGTGTGATGGGGTCAGGTTGATAGGGAAGCAGTAAGGGTGAGGGGGTCAGGGTGATATTGACAAAAGCAAGTGTGATAGGGTCAGGGTGATAGTGACACAGCAAGTGTGATAGGGTCAGGGTGGCAAGTGTGATAGGGTCAGGGTGATAGTAACGCACGAAGTGTGTTGGGGTCAGGGCGATAGTGCCTCAGTAAGTGTGAGTGGATCAGGGTGATGGTGATGCAGCAGCTGTTTGTGTGTCAGGGTGATACTGACGCAGTGAGTGTGATGGGGTCAGGGTGATAGTGACGCAGTAAGTGTGATAGGGTCTGGGTGATAGTGCCGCAGCAAGTGTAAGTGTATCAGGGTGATAGTGACGCAGTATGTGTGTTGGTATCAGGGTAATACTGACGCAGTAGGTGTGATGGGGTCAGGGTGATAGTGATGCAGTAAGTGTGAGCGTGTCAGGGTGATATGATGCAGAAAGTGTGATGGGGTCAGAGTGATAGTGATGCAGTAGGTGTGAGTGGTCAGGGTGATAGTGACACAATAAGTGTGAGGTTGTCAGGGTGATACTGATGCAGTAAGTGTGATGGGGTCAGGGTGAAACTGATGCAGTAAGTGTGTGGGTGTCAGGGTGATAGTGACGCAGTAAGTGTGATAGGA
>NW_025208316.1:12385-12772 GCF_004010195.1 Chiloscyllium plagiosum | reverse complement strand
AGTGATGCAGTAAGTGTGATGGGGTCAGGGTGATAGTGACACACTAAGTGTGAGGTGGTCAGGGTGATACTGATGCAATAAGTGTGATGGGGTCAGAGTGATAACGATGCAGTAAGTGTGAGTGGATCAGGTTGATAGAGATGCAGTAAGTGTGAGGGGGTCAGGGTGATGATGATGCAGTAAGTGTGATGGGGTTAGGGTGATAGTGACAAAGCAAATGTGATGGGGTCAGGCTGATAGTGACGCACTAAGTGTGTTTGGGTCAGGTGATAGTAACACAACAAGTGTGATTGGGTCAGGGTGATTGTGACGCACCAAGTGTGTTGGAGTCAGGGCGATAGTGCCGCAGTGTGAGTGGATCAGGGTGATAGTGATGCAGCAGGTGTT
>NW_025208316.1:10652-12303 GCF_004010195.1 Chiloscyllium plagiosum | reverse complement strand
ACACTAAGTGTGAGGTGGTCAGTGTGATAGTGATGCAATAAGCGTTATGGGGTCAGAGTGATAGCGATGCAATAAGTGTGAGCGGGACAGGGTGATAGTGATGCAGTAAGTGTGATGGGGTCAGGGTGATGATGATGCAGTAAGTGTGATGGGGTTAGGGTGATAGTGACACAGCAAGTGTGATAGGGTCAGGGTGATAGTGACGCACTAAGTGTGTTTGGGTCAGGATGATAGTGCCGCAGTAAGTCTGAGTGGATCAGGGTGATAGTGACGCAGTAAGTGTGAGGGGATCAGGGTGATAGTTACGCAGTAAGTGTGATGGGGTCAGAGTGATAGTGAAGCAGAAAGTGTGATGGGGTCATGGTCAAAGTGACGCAGTAAATGCGAGGGGATCAGGGTGATAGTTACGCAGTATGTGTGATGGTATCAGGGTGATAGTGACACAGCAGGTGTGATGGGGTCAGAGTGATAGTGACGCAGCAAGTGTGATGGGGTCAGATTGATAGTGATGCAGTAAGTGTGATGGGGTCAGGGTGATAGTGATGCAGTAAGTGTGAGGGGTCAGGGTGATAGAAACACAGTAAGTGTGATGGGGTAAGGATGATAGTAACACACTAAGTGTGAGGTGGTCAGTGTGATAGTGATGCAATAAGCGTTATGGGGTCAGAGTGATAGCGATGCAGTAAGTGTGATGGGGTCAGGGTGATGATGATGCAGTAAGTGTGATGGGGTTAGGGTGATAGTGACACAGCAAGTGTGATAGGGTCAGGGGGATAGTGACACACTAAGTGTGTTTGGGTCAGGGTGATAGTGCCGCAGTAAGTGTGATGGGGTCAGAGTGATAGTGAAGCAGAAAGTGTGATGGGGTCATGGTCATAGTGACGCAGTAAATGCGAGGGGATCAGGCTGATAGTTACGCAGTAAGTGTGATGTTATCAGGGTGATAGTGACACAGTAGGTGTGATGGGGTCAGGGTGATAGTGACACGGTGAGTGTGTGGGGTCAGGGAGGTAGTTACGCAATAAGTGTGAGGGGGTCAGAGTGATAGTGACGCAGTAAGTGTGACGGGGTCAGGGAGATAGCGATGCAGAAGGAGTGATGGGAACAGGGTGATAGTGACGCATTAATTGTGAGTGGGTCAGGGAGATAGTAACACAGTAAGTGTGATGGGATCAGGGTGATATTGACGCAGTAAGTGTGATGGGAACAGGGTGATAGTGATGCAGTAAGTGTGATGGAGTCAGAGTGATAGTGACGCAGTGAGTGTGATTTGGACAGGTTGATAGTGACGCAGTAAGTGTGATGGGGTCAGGGTGATTGTGACACACTAAGTGTGAGGTGGTCAGGGGGACACTGATGCAATAAGTGTGATGGGGTCAGAGTGATAGTGAAGCAGAAAGTGTGATGGGGTCATGGTCATAGTGACGCAGTAAATGCGAGGGGATCAGGCTGATAGTTACGCAGTAAGTGTGATGTTATCAGGGTGATAGTGACACAGTAGGTGTGATGGGGTCAGGGTGATAGTGACACGGTGAGTGTGTGGGGTCAGGGAGGTAGTTACGCAATAAGTGTGAGGGGGCAGGGTGATAGTGACGCACTAAGTGTGAGGGGGTCAGAGTGATAGTGACGCAGTAAGTGTGACGGGGTCAGG
>NW_025208316.1:0-10286 GCF_004010195.1 Chiloscyllium plagiosum | reverse complement strand
TCAGAGTGATAGTGACGCAGTGAGTGTGATGGGACAGGTTGATAGTGACGCAGTAAGTGTGATGGGATCAGGGTGATAGTGACACACTAAGTGTGAGGTGGTCAGGGTGATACTGATGCAATAAGTGTGATGGGGTCAGAGTGATAACAATGCAGTAAGTGTGAGCGGAACAGGGTGAACGTGATACAGTATGTGTAGTGGTATCAGGGTGATAGTGACGCAGCAAATGTGATGGGTTCAGGGTGATAGTGACGCAGTTAGTGTGATGGGGTCAGGGTGATGGTGATGCAGTAAGTGTGAGGGTGTCAGGGTGAGAGTGACGCAGTAAGTGTGATTGGATCAGGGATAGTGACACAGTATGTGTGATGGGATCAGGGTGATAGTGACGCTGTGAGTGTGATGGGGACAGGGTGATAGTGATGCATGACGTGTGATGGGGTCTGAGTGATAGTGACGCAGTGAGTGTGATGGGACAGGTTGATAGTGACGCAATAAGTGTGATGGGATCAGGGTG
Source organism: Chiloscyllium plagiosum (assembly GCF_004010195.1). Classification (NCBI taxonomy): domain Eukaryota; kingdom Metazoa; phylum Chordata; class Chondrichthyes; order Orectolobiformes; family Hemiscylliidae; genus Chiloscyllium; species Chiloscyllium plagiosum. The sequence goes on along the minus strand of NW_025208316.1, from coordinate 9,772 downwards.
ATATTGACGCAGTAAGTGTGATGGGATCAGGGTGATATTGACGCAGTAAGTGTGATGGGATCAGGGTGATAGTGATGCAGTAAGTGTGATGGGGTAAGCAGCAAGGGTGAGGGGGTCAGGGTGATAGTGACAAAAGCAAGTGTGATAGGGTCAGGGTGATAGTGACACAGCAAGTGTGATTGGGTCAGGGTGATAGTGACGCCCTAAGTGTGTTGGAGTCAGGGTGATAGTGACGCAGTAATTGTGATGGGGTCAGGGTGATAGTGATGCAATAAGTGTGATGGGGTCAGGGAGATAGTAACACAGTAAGTGTGATGGGGTCAGGGTGATAGTAACACAGTAAGTGTGATGGAGTGAGGATGATAGTAACACACTAAGTGTGAGGTGGTCGATGTGATAGTGATGCAATAAGCCTTATGGGGTCAGAGTGATAGCGATGCAGTAAGTGTGAGTGGGACAGGGTGATAATGATACAGAAAGTGTGATGGGGTCAGGGTGATGATGATGCAGTAAGTGTGATGGGGTTAGGGTGATAGTGACACAGCAAGTGTGATAGGGCCAGGGTGATAGTGACGGACTAAGTGTGTTTGGGTCAGGGTGATAGTGCCGCACTAAGTCTGAGTAGATCAGGGTGATAGAAACACAGTAAGTGTGAAAGGGTCAGGGTGATGGTGATGCAGCAGGTGTTAGTGTGACAGGGTGATAGTGACGCAGTAAGTGTGAGGGGATCATGGTGATAGTGACACAGTAAGTGTGATGGGGTCAGAGTGATAGTGAAGCAGAAAGTGTGATGGGGTCATGGTCATAGTGACGCAGTAAATGCGAGGGGATCAGGGTGATAGTGACGCAGTAAATGTGATGGGATCGGGTGATAGTGACGCAATATGTGAGATGTTGTCAGGGTGATAATGACACAGTAGGTGTGATGGGGTCAGAGTGATAGTGACGCAGTCAGTGTGATGGGGTCAGGGCGATAGTAACACAGTAAGTGTGAGGTGGTCATTGTGATAGTGATGCAATAAGCGTTATGGGGTCAGAGTGATAGCGATGCACTAAGCGTGAGCGGGACAGGGTGATAGTGACGCACTAAGTGTGTTTGGGTCAGGGTGATAGTGCCGCAGTAAGTCTGAGTGGATCAGGGTGATAGAGACGCAGTAAGTGTGAGGGGGTTAGGGTGATGGTGATGCAGCAGGTGTTAGTGTGTCAGGGTGATAGTGACGCATTAAGTGTGATGGGGTCAGGGTGATAGTGCCGCAGTAAGTCTGAGTGGATCAGGGTGATAGAGACGCAGTAAGTGTGAGGGGATCAGGGTGATAGTTACGCAGTAAGTGTGATGGGGTCAGAGTGATAGTGATGCAGAAAGTGTGATGGGGTCATGGTCATAGTGACGCAGGAAATGCGAGGGGATCAGGGTGATAGTTAAGCAGTAAGTGTGATGGGATCAGGGTGATAGTGACGCAGTATGTGTGATGGTTATCAGGGCCTGAGTTCTGGAATGGCTGGAATGGGACCTCAATCCTCAGCTCAGGGGGGCCAGGCTCCAGGCCATAAGCAACAATGGGGCCTGTGATTGCTGTCCTACCCCTGGGTACGCCCACAGTGTTTGGAATGGAGTTCCAGGTTTTTAACGCATCAATGAGGTGGGCCAACATTTTTCCAATTTCAGGATTTAAAGAGGAACCTGAAAATGTTCGTATTCTCATACCCTCATGTTCATGAAAAAAGGAAGTGGAAAAGTACAGTGAGCATCATTGTGCAAGTGACATTGTCACTTTAAATGTCGTCAATTTGCATTCCATCATTCTTTGAGAAGAGGCAGTGAAATCAACTTCCTACATCTCCCAAAGCTGGGGCCTGGCTAATTAGTTGGGCCTGTCCTTGTTTTGTCTATCAATGACTGAATGTGCTGGTTCAAACCTGTGTAAACTGTATACTTTATCAAGATGTATCGGGTTTGACAAAAATAACCCTCTCCCATTCTTAAGGGACTTGACAGGATAAATACTGAGAGGATGTTTCCCCTCAGGAGAGAGTCTAGGACCAGAGGGCACACTCTCAGAATAAAGGGGAGCCAATTTAAGACTGAGATGAGGAGGAATTTCTTCTCTAAAAGAATTGAGAGCCTTTGGAACTTCTTGCCACAGAGAGCTGTGGGGGCAGTGTCATTGTGTATGTTTAAGGCTGAAATAGATTCTTGATCAGGTAGGAAATCAAGGGTTATGCGGAAAGGGCAGGAAAGTGGATGTGAGAAATGTTGGATCAGCCATGATCCTATTGCATAGCAGAGCAGGCTCGAGGGGCCAAATGGCATTCTCCTGTTCCTATTTCTTATGGTCTTATGGTTATTCCTCATTTTCTTACTTTAGCCGAAAGTTTTGTCAATGCCTGGATCTTCTAAGCCAAGATGAGGAGGAGCTGGTATTGGACTGGGCTGAACAACATTAAAAATCAAAACAACACCAGTATATACTCCAATATGTTTATTTGGAAGTACTAGCTTTCAGAATGCTGCTCCTTCGTCAGATACCAAACACTTGTGCTTCTAAATAAACCTGTTGGACTATAACCTGGTGTTGTGTAGTTTTTAACTAGATCTTTGAAAGCAAACTCTCTTTTGCCACCGTGTAATCTTTAAATGGAGCTTCCTTAATACAACGAGCCCTTGCCAGACAGAACAGCAAAACTGCAGCCGGCACAAATAATGTCAAGGAAAATAAAGAGTAACCACAAGCAAGTAGTAATTTAAATCGCAAGTACTGTTAGTCAATGCTGTAATGTCCACAGTAACTGTCCTCATCTATTAATATTAGCTGAATCACTTTAGTAAGGACTGTTGGGATGCAATAGCACCAGAGTTATGTAAGAGGACAAAAATAATTCACTATGTGATATCATGGCAGTCGTTTTGTTTTGATTTTTAAAGAAAGCACATGAGCAGTAAAGTAAGTTTGAAAATGCGTGCACTGCTTTAAACAGCTCCCCTTGTTAATCAACTAAGGGGCTGTTTACTGTTGAAGTAAAGAGCACAAATGCTGAAGGTATAACTAAAATAAAAACAGAAACAACAGCTTCACACACGAGTCTGTCAGAGAAAAGATAGGTCAACATTTCAGCAGAGAGATCTCTTTTGTCAGAGATGACCCAGTTCTAATAAAGAGCCTCCATTGGGACATTCACCTATCTATCTCTTCAAATACATTCAAGGTCTGGCTTTTTGTTGACTGATTATACAGCAGTTAAATCGAGGTGGTGGAAACCAAACTGTTATATCCTCAGCAAAAAACAAATAAGCACCAAAAATCACCAAGATTTTGGAAAGCAACATTCGATGGTATATCAGAAACAGATTCATTGAAAATAGGAGAGTAGGCCATTCAGCCCCTTGAGCCTGCACTGCCATTCCATACAGAGTCATGGTTATAGGGATGTACAGCATAGAAACAGACCCTTCGGTCCAACCTGTCCATGCTGACCAGATATCCTAACCTAATCTAGTCCTATTTGCCAGCATTGGCCCATATTCCTCTAAACACTTCCTATTCATATACCCATCCAAATGCCTCTGAAATGTTGTAATTTTAGAGTAAGGTTACACTTTTAAAAAAACACTCAGCTGCTCCCCTGCTGTCAGCTCTCCCACACATAGGTTTCTCGAAGCTCAGTTGTGAATTTCTCTGTTTGTTAACTTTTCTTAGGCAAACTCCAATGTCCAGAGATATTTGAACTCAAACAGCAGAGGCAATAGTTGTGCAGATTCACTGCTGGGTCAGACAGCTGTGTAGGTTTCTGCCTCCGTTTGAATCACCTCCCATGTGGTCACTACCTTTGCCTGGCTTCCTCCTTTTTTAAAGTACCGTTGTTTTGACCTTTCTTTTCCCCAAAGTTCCAAAACAATGCAACAGCTTATAAAACAGTAATTACTGCAGCTGGTATTTGAAGAAATCAGCTCCAACACTGAAAAACCTCAAAAAAGCAGCAGCTGATCATCCTACTCTGTCCCCTGCTCTCACCTTCCCCCCCCCATACCTTTTGATCCCTTGTAACTCCTCTTGAAAACATTCAATGTTCAACCACACTGTGGCAGAGAATTCCATAGACTCACCATGCTCTGGGTGAAGAAATTACTCCTCACCTCAGTCCTACATAGCCCACTCCATATTTTTAAACTCTGACCCCTGGGTTTGGAGTCCCTAGTCATTGCTAACATCCTTCCTGCGTTTTACCCTGTCGAGCCATGTTAGAACTTTATAGATTTCTACATGATTCTCCCTCATTCTTCTTCCCAATAATGGTATATCCATCAAACTATTCTAACCCTGACAAGCAGATGATTTGCTCCAAATAAAGTCAGAGATAGCAGTAGCCAACATTTGGACATCTCAAATATCAGATATGATTGACAGGCTAAACTCTAAATGCTTTGCCAGTAAAAGATAAGCACAGTATGTTTGAGGACAGGTTCTTCTGTTCTTCATATCACTTCAAGGCAGACTAATAGATTACATAGAACATAGAACATCACAGCGCAGTACAGGCCCTTCGGCACCGCCCTGTCATACTAATCTGAAGCCCGTCCCACCTACACGATTCCATGTATGTCCATTTGCCTGGCCAATGATGACTTAAACTTGGCGAATCTACTACTGATGCAGGCAAAGCATTCCATACCCTTACTACTCTCTGAGTAAAGAAACTACCTCTGACATCTGTCTTATACCTATCTCCCCTCACTTTATAGTTGTGTCTCCTCATGTTTGCCATCCCCATACTTGGAAAAAGGCACTCCCTGTCCATCCTATCTAACCCTCTTTAACCAATGCTTACTAAAGATCTATACATGCTGGTAAGGATACAGAGCAGTATGCACTGTGCTGAAAAAGTTCCAACCTTCTAACAGAGTACTGTCACATGACTACTCAGTTCACAGAGACATCGCAGTATACCTCAGAGGTGTTTCTGTATATTTATGAAATCCTCTCTACAATGGGACACATTCAAAGAAAACAGCATCATGAAGTGAATACGCAAGTGTTTAAGGTTGATTATGTAAGCTGTGTTTTGTGGTGTAAATATAGGGACACATTTTCTGGTGCTTTGAAAATAAAATGTTATGATCCCAGATGATGGTAATACAGAACAAGTCAGATTGCAGAGTGGAACCTGGATTGACAGACTATAAGTTTTATTTTGCATGTTTTCCTTCAGTCACTGAACATGTTTACAAGAGGCTGTCAATGTACTTTTAACAAAAGTGCATAAAAGTTTATTATAAAAGAAAAGAAAACAAATTTCATACAACTGTTGAAACTACAGATCATTTTTAAAAAATCATTGTAAATATCAAAAATAAAGATTCAGCAAGTGGGATTAGTTTGGTTTGGGAACATTGTCAGTGTGTAGACTAGTTGGACTGAAGGGTCTGTTTCCATGCTGTATGACTCTATGTTAAAATGTGAGCCTGACTTCGAGTAAACTTTAATTTGAATTGCTGTTTCTGTAACAAGCAGATCACATGGGTTTGGCTCTGAGCAGAGTTAGTGTGAGGTCACATGGGCTTGTCTCCTAACTAGTCCACTTTACCTTGAATTAAAAGAGACAGTTCAAAATCTAACTGGCTAATAAAGTCCTGCATTCCTAGCACAATGACGGGCATTAAGATTGCTAGTTACGATTAAAGAATGCTTTAATAAAACATTGTATTAGGCTGAAAAATAACTACAGTTATAATTTGCACATTGATGAACTTTTTATGGGACTTTAGGACATTAATTCAATCTTGTGGTTCACAGAAGGAATATAAAGAATTGCCTGAATAAATGTGTTGTGATGCATCGATACCTTATTCAGTCATTGAGGTGCTGTATCTGCTGGGAATGACTTGCAAATCTAGGAAGACAAATACACCCCAGAATTAACCATGACCTGAACAACATTTCTTAACGCTACCTGAAATCACACAGGGCCTTTTGGACACATGGACTCAGTCTTCAACTTTGTGACTTCCTTTGATGAAGTCTGGAGAGATGAATGGATTTCAGAAGCTTCATACACAAGCATTCCCTGATCTTAATCTGCCCCAAAGCTCATAGGAAACCTTGCCTGACAAAGCCTGACAGGCAAAGATACTTAATGTACAATTGAGAAATGGAAATCTCTCCAGCATGCTACTGTGCTCACCCAGAACTGACCACAGAACCTTGAACAACTCAGGCAGAAAAAGCAGGAATTACAGTCGATAAAAAAAGTGGAGCTGGAAAGGTACAGTAGGTCAGGCAGCATTGGAGGGGCAGGAAAGTCGACGTTTCAGGTGAAGACCCTTCGTCAGGACTGGTGAAAGGTCCAGACGGGAAGCATTAACTCTCCTGCTCCTCCGATGCTGCCTGACCTGCTGTGCTTTTCCAGCTCCACTTTTCAATTGACTCTGATTTCCAGCATCTGCACTCCTTACTGTCTCCCAAGCAGGAATCACAGCCTCACACACTGCTATTTCTCACATAGCAGTCAGGCTTAACCACCTGAATGTAAAATTATAGTTATTGCTCAAAAGATGTACATCCGCTATCAGGATAGTGACTGTTCATTCTGCTGGTAATCCATTGAGATATATCCTTTAACATACTACACAAAAGGACCTGCCCTTTTCAACCATCTGTTCCTTCAATTTCTTCCTGAGAACCAAAATGTAAAAGATCCTATCGGCAAATTCAACAGCTCGGATAACAGAGCAGTAATCGAGAGGAACCAAGTGACATTTTACAGAGAAATGATTTGACAGATATGGAAGACAGTATTTTGCAAATTTTGTGGGAGGTCAGTTAGTTGTGACATGGGCTTAACACAAAGGAGTTGAAGCTCAAGATTGTAATCAGAGGTATTCCACTAGATATACAAACACCAAAGAATCTTCAACACTGGAAGCTTATATTTTTAAAAATAAAATGAAAGAATTTTCAGAAGACTTGAAAAGGATAAAGAGGAGTTCAATCATGTACAAGTCAAGAAATCCAATTCACATCAAGTTCAAAATGAAAATACCAAAGCCCATGATCATATTAACCAATGCAGCAAGGACAGTAAAACTCTTAGGCACAAGAAAAAGAGTAAATCAAACAGAAGAAATAAATGTGAGGGCACAATTGATAGTTAGAGTCATACTGAACAACAATAACCCATTATTGTTTCTAGAGAGGATTAGCAGAGGAAGCTAATGATGCTACAAACAGGATAACAGGTACTGTGGATTAATCACACATACCTCTGGATAGACTTTTTAAGTCATGGGTTAATGGCTTATTTCAATTTACATTTTCTTTCTCTCTTGTCGGAATGTTTGGTAGCAAAACCAACACTGTTCAAGAGGTTTACAGAATCTCACAGTACAGAAAAGGCCCTTTGACCCATCAAGTCTGTACTATGAAAAATATATTAGATCTACACTAGTCCCACAAGGGCCCTTGTGGTACAGTGGTACTATCCCCATCTCTGAGCTAGGAAGCCCAGGTTCAATTCACACCTGCCCCACAGGCAGGTAGTACCATCACTGAACAGGTTGAATGGAAAATATCTACACCAGTCCCATTTCCAACACTTTCTATTCACTCATGGGATGTAGGTATAAATGGCTGGGTCAGCATTTATTGCCTGATCCTAGTTGGCCTTGAAAAGGTGGTAGTGAGCTGCCTTTGTGAACCACTGCACTCCGTGTGCTGTAGGTACACCCACAATGCTGTAAGGGAGGGAGCTCCAGGATTTGACCCAGCGACACTGAAGGAAGGTGAAGGTGGTACAACATCGGCTGGTTAAATACACCTTTATCTACCCTACTCCCACACTTTGTGTTCAAAAGATATATGTAGTAGTTAAAATAGCTGACAATCATGCCTTTTGTCAACTTAAAACAATACAAAGTAGATGTATCCTGACATTTATCAGCATAGAATTTCTAAACTAACTGAACGTTTAATTTACTTCATGCCAAGTAGAAACGGATCTTGGTTCAATCTCCAACTACACTGAATTCTAAACAACATCTGTAACTCAAAGCCATGAATGTGGGCCTGGATGTTGGGTAGTCAGTTACTATCATTGGCTCAGTACTGAAATGCTGCTCCGTAGGGCACAACTTAATTATAATTCCAGTTACTCCAGACAAGATAATTGGAAGTGTTGCCATAGGCAACAGATTAAAAAGGTATATTGAATTAATTTTTTTTTCAAATCCTTCTTTTGTGATAGAGGATGGAATTTTCATCTGCCTGGCATTCCGTGAGTAATGATGAGAAAAGTCAGAAGACATAGTGAAAATGAAAAATCTAATTCTCAACGCAAAGAAATATTTTCTCAAATTCCCCTGCATTCCCCCCTCCTCCACAAATATTTAAATAGCAAGTTGAGAACATCACCATTGACTGGCAGTTGCCTTATTTCCATCCGTTTGCATCTCAGGCAGTGACTGGTTCTGCTAGGAGTCACATGATGCAACACAGTCCAGGCTGCACTCACAAGGATGCAACCATAGCCCTGTCTATAAATCTGCATTGGTGTAGGGACCAGCTCCAAACTGTGACTTCAGTCTAAAAGGAAAGTACCAACATATTTATGTATTTCTCTACATTGAGAGAAAATAACACTCTCAGTCCTTTAACCAACAAACAGACCAACGCTCCATGGAATGGTGACCATGTGACTCCCATTGTTTTCTGATGGGATATTTCAATTATCTTTTGCTTTGCAACTATGCATTACACCAGAGATGATGCATTATCCTATTTATATTGCCCACTCCTCATTATGCAATAAATAGAGAGGATGAACTTGGTTTGTGTGGTCTGCTTTAAGCTCTGGACCAGGGTTCAAATGCCGATGACTAATAGGCTGACAATTCTAAACTATGCCACCCTGGCAGTTCCAACTGAAATATATTCAACACTTGAGACCCAGATCAAAGGGAGCATGAAATCATAGCTTGCCAGTAATTGGTGCTTCCAGTCAGAGATTGGGAATTGATTGTGTAAATTGGAGTACTGAGGAACAGGTTGTTATTTTGAGATTAGGATTGAGGCTAAGACTCATTGTGGAGCAAAGAAGAGGTAACTTTAAGTGAACATCATGAAATCAAACTGAAAACCAATTTAAGGAAACAACTTACATGTGGCTGATAAATCATTAGTTGCTTGCAGCTGACCAGTGCTCACTGAGCATCATGAAGATAGCGACACAATAAATTGCTTCAAACAGATCATTCTTTTAAAAAGTGATTATTTATGAGACTGTCATGTCTCCTCTTTCGATAGAGAGCATTGCTGTTTAGTTTTAAACATAGAAGGTGCCTGGAACGCACTGCCTGTGGAGGTGGTGGGTGCAGGCACATTAGCAACATTTAAGGCATACCTTGAGAGACACATAAACAGGAAACGAACAAAGGGATAGAAACCACCCATGAACAATAAGTAGCAGGTATAAACAAGGATTGGGAATTGGCAGGGCCTGCTCCTGTGCTGCACTGTATTATATTATATACTGAGGCACCTTCTTGAATGGCAGCAGACAATATGGTGAAGGTACACCCCAAGGCCTGGGATTGGGAGGACGTTCACTGTGGAATATCAGGGCCCGAGTTCTGGAATGGCTGACAGTATTCGGGTCAGGAGTGGGACCTCAATCCTCAGCTCAGGGGGGGCCAGGCTCCAGGCCATAAGCAACAATGGGGCCTGTGATTGCTGTCCTACCCCTGGGTACGCCCACAGTGTTTGGAATGGAGTTCCAGGTTTTT
>NW_025208315.1:0-14374 GCF_004010195.1 Chiloscyllium plagiosum | reverse complement strand
TACATGACTTGTAGCAATCCGTAATGTTTTTCCTTCTTCGATGATCTATCTATTAATCACTTTTTTCATTGGAAAACCTGTTTTATGAAATAAACCCTAACTTTCATTTAATTCCCCATGTGTCTTTTTTTTTTAACCTATAGCATTTGCTTATGTTTAAAGGTTTTGTGGGCTGTCTTTTCTTTCTGATTATTCTTACAATGATGTCATGTTCTCGAAATCTGTTTGTTTTGAATGAACAGTCTTCATTCGTTGTGATTTGTTTTGTTTAGTTTACAAATAACATCTTCGAAAGTCGACCTGGTCCTGAATTTAAAGTCGTTTTTCTTTTTTCTCTTTAGATTCGCTTCCGCATTTTCTCATTTACATTTAACTTGGTTATCCAGCTTTATTGTCATTTGTTTTTATTTCCTCAACAGACGTCTTCAGCAATTCATTCTAATTTTGTCTGACATTAATTTTTCGCAGTCTTGATAAATCGTACTTTCTTTGTATCTTAGTGTTTCTACACGGCTTTCTCTGAAGTACACTTTCTCCTGCAGACTTTCAGCATGCTTTACCCCAACCTGTGCAAGGGCAGGATTGCTGCTAACTATGTTTTCTGCGATTTGCCCTTCCATCTGATTTGCTGTGCCATCGCTTCGCAATTCCCTGCCTTTGAAACTTCTTTGCAGCTGTCTTTCTATGTTCTCTTTTACTCTATTGATCATATTGTATGTTATAAATTAATTTATTGTTTTATTTTCTGAATGAATTGCACATTAATATCATACAGCAAAATGTTGACGACTTTTCCTTAACTGCGTCAAAACCTTGGACCTTTGTTCGTCACCTTGTATCTGTTAACACTCCATTTGCTTCATAATTCGGAGCAAGCTTCGTTCTTGAGCTTCTTTAATGTGTCCTGAGAACTCATCTGTCATGTGGGCCCTACTATGTGCCATAGCCTTAATGTATAAGATGCAACATTGAAGCGAGCCAGTTTTCCGTGAAGCAGTCTGACAACATTGAAGCGAGCCAGTTTTCCGTGAAGCAGTCTGAATTCATTTGCATTGTTTGTTTGGAGGAGAATACAATATTGATTGTACTCTTCCTTTAAATAATTATTTTTGACTTTCAGAATACAATTATATTCCGAAGGACGTGTGAGCAGAGGAGCAGGATTGAACTGTTTAGCCGGTTGAGACACCAGCGTAAGTCAATTGCATCATATCTAGCGCGTTCAGCTCAACTCAACTGTCCTGTAATTGCTGACATGTTTGCTTAACAGAACAGTATCAAAGTCAGCCTTGCAGAACTTGAAAGAAACAGATACTCCACCATCTCCATAGAAATAAATTTCCAAACTCTAACAACTCTGAGAAAAATGAATTCCATCAAAGTATTCTTCATAAAATGTTGACGTGGAGACAGTCAGCAGATATCAATCAGCCTGTCTACATTTATGTTTCACAACACAGTAAATGTTCAATGGCGCCCAATCCTGACACGAGTGGTTGTGAACTGGACGTGAGGAGTACCTAATCACAGGAAAAAATATCCTCCTCAACACCAGATGAACAAAAACGTTGAAATTTATTAATACAATTCGATTGCTGAAGTAAAATTAAGCAATACAACAATCTAACTTGTCTGTGCTATCAATCAAAATTGCCTTGTTTGCATCATCAATCTCTCAAAAACTTGACATCCAAGCAACCCAGCTAAGGGACAAATAAAATAAAGTAATACAGATGGCCAGATTTCTTCTGTGGGATTCACGATTGTATGTTCGACAGACATAGATGCAGTTTTCGAAATTTTTGGTTATGAATTGTTTCGTTCAGGGTCACCTATATTGTTCACTTAGAGAAGTGCAGTCTGACATATAAATAAACATTCTATTCTTTACGTTTGCAAGAGCTACAAAGGCGGTGGTGTGTGTGTGGTTGCACGAGTGTTTTGAATTGTTCGTAGCATAACATCGAAAGCCACGTTACTTATCATAAAAAGCAATCTGACATCGAATGATAAGTGACTACTCACTGACCGAACGATCGCCAAATCCACAAGGTCTCAATTACCATTTAACATCTCTAGTCTTCTTGATAACGAGGCATTTTCAAGAGATGCTTGAAATAATTCCTAAATACTGACACACTGACACGCTGACTTTGCCACCTGCTTAAACATAACGCTCTTTCATGCTGATAAAATATCTGGTGAACTTTCTTTTTAGGAGTCAAACTTTTTTCATCTATTAGGACTGACTCACGGCAAACAATAGCGAGATCGGTCTACATCTCTTTCATAAACAATGCTTCCCAGAGTTCAAATATCATATTTAGCTCGAGCTCCCAGAGCTCAGCTCCAAAGTACAAAGGTTGAAGTAAAAATCAGGAAAGACTAGAACGGGGATCCCTTCAGATTGTCTACAGGAATCGTGCCAGAAGACTGGAGGATAACAAATGATATTCTCTTGTTCAAGAAGTGGAGGAGGGAAACGATGTTAATTATAGACCAATGAGCCATATGTCGGTTGTCAGTGAAGTGTTGGAAAAAAATTATATGAGACAGGATTCTTAATCATCTGGAAGGAATAAGTTGATTTTGGATAGTCAAGACGGTTTTGTGAAGGGTCGGGCATGCCTTACAAAACTGAGTAGGTCATTTGAGAAGGTGGCAAATAAGTATATGAGGGAAAATCATTTTATGTGGTGTTTATGGATATCAGTAAGGTGTTAAGAAGTTATTGCACAGAATACGGAGGCATGGGATTGTTTTTGATTAAGAAGTTATGGAATAGAAATTGGATAGCTGAAAGATCACAGAAGTTGGTGGTAGATTGGCAATGTTCATCATGGAGTTCACTTATTAGTGGTGCACCGCAAGGTTTTGTTTAGGTCCACTGCTGTTTGTCATTTTAGAAATGATCTCTATGAGGGCGTAGGTGGATGGCTTATAAAATGCGCATGATACTAAGGTCCATAGAGTCGCGAATAGTGCCGAAGATTATTGTAGGTTACAATTGAACATTGATAACCTGCAGAGCTAGGCTGAGAGGTGCCACATGAAGTTTAATGCGGACAATTGTGAGGTGATTCACTTTGGAAGGAGGAACAGATTTGCATTGCATTAGGGTAGGTTACAATTGAACATTGATAACCTGCAGAGCTAGGCTGAGAGGTGCCACATGAAGTTTAATGCGGACAATTGTGAGGTGATTTACTTTGAAGGAGGACAGATTTGCATTGCATTAGGCAAATGATAAGATTCTTGGTAGTGTAGGTGAGAAGATAGGTCTCGGTGTCTGTGTTCGTAGATCCCTGAAAGTTGCCACGCAGGTTGATCGGTTTGTTAAGAAGGCATGTATTATGTTTGTTTTTATTAGTAGAGGGTTTGAGTTGCGTAACCATAAGGTCATCCTGCAGCTGTACAAAGTCTTATGCGGCCCCACCTACTGTGTACAGGTCAGGGCAAGATATTGTAGGAAGGATCTGCAAGCTTTGGAAAGGTTTCAGAGGTGATTTGCTAGAACGTTGCCTTACGAGGAAAGGCTGAGGGTGTTGATGCTGCTTTCAATAGAGAGAACAATGTTGTGAGGTCACTGAATTGCGACATTAAGGAGTATCAGAGTGTTGGATACGGTGGACACTCTGGTCCCTTTTGCCACAGATGGTGATGGCTATCACGAGGAGACACAGCTTTAAATTAAGGGGAGATAGATCCAGGAATGATGTCAGAGGTGGTTTCTTTACATAGCGAGTAGTAGGGACATGGAGCAGAATGTCTGCAATAACAGTAGTCAAATTTAAGGGCACTTAAATTATCATTGGACAGACAAATGGATGATAATGGAATAGTGCAGGTTGGGTAGGTTTCGGACTTGGTCACAGATCGACCCATCATCGAGGGGAGAAGGGAGTGTACTGTGCTTTAATGTTCCATGTTCTATGTTCTACGTCTTCCATATTAACTCACAAAGAGATTAATTCTGCAGCTGTCCATCCAATCCAGTTTTGCAAACGTTTTGCATGGGATTTCCACATAAATGAAGACATGCTCAATCGGATCAAACCACCCGTCCAACAAAATGAAATTATTCCAAGAATGAGTAGAATGAAACTTCGTGGCAGAAATAGTTTTAAATACTTCCTTGAAAATATGAGTTGGTGCGAAACGTGTATGAGAAAGCGCCACTTCATTAGGGAAAGGACAATATTAAAATCCATTTTTATAAAATATCATTAGAAAACATGTTCTGACTCGGTCGTTAATAGAAGCAATCGATGGAGAAAGAGTTTAACAGAATTTGGTAGATTTGAATCTATGTTCTGAAAAACCTATTTACAAACGCAGATATCCAGTGAGTTCTTACATTTCATGTCAATCTCTGGAAGTGGGATATGGAACTTCAAAGATCAACTACAAGTAAATTTGTGATCAACGTGTTAAAATGGTCCGTTAAAATGGCCTGAAATTGCTCAATTGAACAAACGATAATTGGTAGATACAACGCTGAAAGGAAACAGAAACAATATAGATTAGCCAATCATTTTCAAAATGTGTAAAACATGATGAGAATATGCGGCTAAAGCGAATAAAATGGTGTAAGCCTCATCAAAATAAGGAAACATTTTGTGAATGGAACAAACAAATGATCGAACAGTGAGTTTAAGGAATTCAGAAACTTGGAAATAAACACAGATTCATAGAATAAGATATCAAAATGCTGACCTTGAAATTACGCAACGAAGAATGGTACATCTCTCACAGCAGTTTCAAGCACATTGCACAGTTTTGTTCAAAACAATTTTCGACTGTGTTAAAGAAGGAATGAAAGGAGACGTTTTTAGAGCATCTTTGCCAGGGCAATTCTAAAACTGGTTAGGTTGACTTGTAATGATATCATGCAAGTTACGACTCATAATAAACTGTGATGAAGATTTCAAAGTTGTTGGGATTTAATACCTGACATTCTAAGCAGAACTTGATATCCTTGATTTTGTCGATTTCTTTCACTGCCGAAGCATGTAAACCTAATGGGCATATATGCAAATTTTCAGGGCTTCTGGTTAAACCAGAACACAGGCACAACTACTTCATTCGATAACAGTCTGTCATGAAAAAAACATCACTTCAGACATTGGAGGCATCTTATTTGAATACATAAATGTCTAATTTAAAGAAAATTCTTAAGAACACCACAGGAAAGTCTTTTGCAGTGGGTGGGAAACTAGAAACACTGCATCACATAATTAAGCTATTTTCTGTTCAAATGTCAAGTTAAATTCCAGGTGCCAAGTGCTTCATTCTGATCCCGCATTTTTCATTAACCAGTTTAACGTTATTATGTTGTAGGTTATATTTGAAATATGACATTAGATGTATCAGCTGGCTGCCTGGTACGAACGAATGAATGTGTTGTTAACTCGACAAAACACAACAAGCATAAACGGATTTAGTTCAGTTTGCCAAGACGTAACGTGTAGTCAGCAACTGTGAACTATGGTAATATATGACTGGTTTTTAATTTATATAAATAATTTAGATTAAGAATAGATAATAGGGCCATAATGTTTGCTGCCAACCGAAACATTGGTAAACAATTGCATTGTGAAGAGGACACGAGGCAACAGACGTATGTCGATATATTCAATATATGGACAAATATGCTGTTAATGCAGCATAATGGGAGAAGTCTGAAATTGACCATTTTCACGGGAAGGATGGAAAAGAAGAATGGCAATTAACGGTGTAGTATTGTACTCATTTGCAGACATATTTGTGTGTTCTCTTACATGAACAGCCATAAGTTGCCATACAGATACAGACATTACTTAGGTTAGCTAATTCAGTATTATTTAAGTCCACCTGGGACTTCACTTTAAGGGAACCGTGCACGTGAGCTCACTTTGTTACAGTACATTCAATATTCCAGTTATCCTACTGTGAACACATATGGAATTACGTGTTCTCCAGGTCCTCGTAAGGGTGAATGTTAATAACTCTCAGGCAGTTTTAAAGCCATAGAGACCGACAGCACGGAGACAGACACTTTGGTTCAAATTAGCTCATCCCCACCATAATGTCCATAAACACTGAAATCATTCCCCTGCACGTTGTCCGCATCCGTTTAAATCCATGTATTTGTCCAAAGTCTTTTAAAATATTATTAATATACCCACCTCAATTACATCCGCTGGCAGCTCGACCATCTGCATACCAGCCTCTGTTCAACAAAGTTGCACTTCAGCGTTCCTTTTATTCTTTCCTATCCAACCTTAAACTGATTTCCTCAATGAAACCTGATGAAAATACTGAGTGCATTCATTGTATTCATGCCTCCCATGAACCTATTCATTTCAATAATATACCCCTCTTCGTATCCGACGCACTTGATCTGTTTAAAAAAGGCCCACCTTATCCAACCTTTCTCGATTACTCAGATTGTTTAATCCTGCAACATACTTGAAAATTTCTTCCACACTCCTATCAGTTTACTGATATCCTTCCTGTGCCAGTGTCATAAACTTTACATAATACTTCAAATGCGGCCCCACCAACGTCTTGCACAACTGCAACATAATTTTCCAATTTATATACTCAGTGCTCTGATTGATGAATGCCAGTGTGGGAAAGATGATTCTTTGTTGTTCAGAAAGGCAATTGTGTTGCAATGGTGTGCCCTGAATGTTGCTTTCTGCTTTTCTGTCAAAACATCAACATTTTCCAGATCTTGCTGAATTTTGACATGGATTGATGCAGCATCTGATCAGTTGTGAAAACTGCTGAAATTTCTGACCATGGATGAGGAGTGTATATACACTGAACCAGATAAACTGGAGAGAGTCTTTCAGTACCCTAGTATGTCTCGTAGAGAGTGGAGAGAGTGGACAGTCTTTCGAGAATGATGAGATGAATAATTTTTAGAGTATTGGTTCTCTCTCACCTGTTCGTGTACTTACTGTAATTGTATGAGTCCAGTTCAGTTTCTGGTTTATGCTAGTCGCAAGAAGCAGTTAAATTGGGATTGTGATGTTAATGCCATTGAATGCCAGGGACTGATGTTGTGAATATCCATTTTTAAATTTTGTCATTGTCTGGCATTTCTGGCGCAAACAATGCTTGCCACTTGTCAGGCCAGGCCTGGATGTTCTCCAAGGAGAAAGTGAGGTCTGCAGATGCTGGAGATCAAAGTTGAAACTTTATTGCTGGAACAGCACAGCAGGTCAGGCAGCATCCAGGGAACAGGAGATTCGACGTTTCGGGCACAGGCCCTTCTTCAGGAACCAAGATTTGGATGTTCTCCAAATCTTGGTTCATTTGGCATGGGCTGCCTCAGTACATGAGGAGTTGTAGATGGTGCTGAACATTGTGGAGCGTCCCCACGACTGACCTGACGATTAGAAGAAAGTCATTGATGAAGCTGCTGAATGTGGTTGTCCTAGGACATTCCTCTGTCGAACTCTGAAGAAATATCTTGGGGCTGAAATGACATGAACAAAACTAGACATCTTCCATTAGAGATGACACTAAACTGTGGAGACATTTCTTGTATTGTAGTTCACTGAGGGTCTGTCGGGTCACATTCATTCAATTCTGATGATGGTAGCAAGGGCAGTGACATGGACTTATCTCTAACTTCAGCTCGTCTGCTTTATTTTTGGATCATGAAGCTAATGAGGTCAGTAGATGGTGGAAATGAAGTCAACAAAAATGATAAAGTTATTCTGAATTACGTTCTCCTTTATCCCATTGTTGATCTTTCATTTCTTTGCTTATCAGAAGAAGACTTATGGGAGTGAAATTGGTCAGACTAGATTAATTTTGTTTTATGTGTATATGATATAGCCAGTTGATGGGTAGATTTTGGTGTTCTGGCTCTATTGCCACAGGTTTTTCTTTACGAGCTTAGCAAGTTCTGGAACGCACGGCTGCATTTGTCATTGCTTGAATATTGACAGGGTGATGAGCCTGTCACATTGACTCGTTGACTCCAGTGATTGCCTGGTATCACTTGGAACGAATCGAATTAACTGAACCTACTGAGTACTTCGGGAGGAGGCTGTGATGAATTATCCGCACAGTACTTCAGGCTGCAGATTTTTTTTCAAATAAGTCAATCTTTTGTGTTTCACTGATGGATTGTTTTCCCCTGTCAGTGACGATAAGCACTCCCCACCCCCCAACCACCCCCTCCATATCGTGAGTAATTCAATTCGAAGCAGCCTTTCACACACGATGAGAGATGTGGAAACTGCAGATCTTAGGTCGATCCATTGATTGTGGCATCATCTACCTCTGTCTATAATTTGCTTTTCATTCTTTTTTTTCACGTGTACAATTAGTTCTGTGTTGCAGCTTCACCAGGCTGGCACTTCATATCCTGTTATGGCTGCTACTGCTCATGGCATAGCCTTTTGCGCCCTTCATTGAACATGTGATCATCATCTGGTTGGATGTTTATGTTAGAGAATGGAATTCCATGTGATTGCAGATTATGTGCAGTCCCGACACACCATAATTTTGCTGTTGTTGGTGGCCCGCTATGCCACAAGTACATCTCGTTGTGAATTTCCCGATCTCTTTGAATCTATCCCATTTAATAAAGCCCTCGTTTTTGTTAATTCTCTCACCTTATGCTGGAGCAGTGGAGTTGCTCATCGACAGTTGATTGAAAAGGATGCAACCCACCGAGACATCATTCTTTGCCCTTTGCACCCGCTAAGATGTGTTCAAATACAGAAGGAGTGATCCGATTTATGTGGGAGAACGAAGTAGCAGAAGGTTTTCTGAATATTTTAATATAAAAACTTGAGATTTCGTGGGGCTCAGGATCAATTTCGACCACTTAATAGACAACTGCCTATTGATTGCACATTACTGAACTTCCATATCTGCAGATCCTGCCCAGAATGTGAGAGAAGCCTACATGGAGAAGGTTATGACATTGTCTGGGAAATTGTGTGCAAAGCAGGATTCATTGAGTGTGACTTTATTTGATACTTGTTTGATGATGCTGTGAATAAAATACTTCAGGCCAGCATTATGGTTTTAGATAAACGGTTCACTTGTCTTTGAAAGGGGAGGAGGAGTAAAACATTAGTAATTAAGGACTCACAGTTAGAAGGACGGATAGATGATTCTGTGGGAACGGGAGAGACTCGCTTCTGGTGTGTTGATCCCAGGTGCAAGGTTCCGCGGTCTCTCGGATTGCATTTTCTGAATCCTGAGGGGGGAGGGGGGGAGCCCAAGTCATGATCCACATAAGCAAAAGCTATTTTGGTAGGAAAAGGGAGAAATTCAGGGGGTTAGCGTGGAATCCTCCGGTGAGAACCAGCAGAGTTACTATCTTTGGTTTGTTACCCGTTCCACGTGCTGACGAGGTGACGAAGTGGGAGAGGGAGAAGTTGAACACGGGGCTACAGGTTTTATAGAGGAGGGAGGGTTTCATATCACCAGATAATTAGGTCCCATTCTAGATTAGGTGGTAAATCTTCAAACGTGAACGTCTCCACCTAAACGATAGGAGAACCTATATCCTGAGGGTGGGAGATCACCTAATGCTCTTCGGGAGTGTTTTAACTAATTGAGGGATGGGAATCTGAATTGTGGCTCCAGTGTTCTGGATGTTGAGATTAGTGAGATCACGAGGAAGATTTACATTTTGCAGGACTGTACCAGTATAACTGAAAGTGCTTTGTCATGTTCCACTTTAACGTCAGGAGCATCCAGAATAAGGTTTGTGAACTTGCATCATGGGTTGATGTCTTAGGCCTCGATGTCATGGCATTTTGTAGAGACATGTAAAGAAAAGGGACAGGAATGGTTGTTTCTAATCAGTTGATGTATAAATAAAAAGGCCATTTATCTCTGTACCAAGCTTCGCCGTTTTGGACCCCAGTCTGTTTTGAATCACTCAAAAATCAAATACACAAATCTTTCAGAAAAGGAACAGGTTTCTGGCAAAGACAACTTTTCTGACAGCAAAATACGGAAATTTTCCAAAGTCAGATGCTGTTACTGAGTAATCCATATGACCATGGTTACTATTTTTATTCTTCAGTGATAGTATTGAGTGAAACAAAAGTGCTAACGCAAGTACTAAATACAGACACACTGATAATTGAAAGTTTGACATGAAAATAAAAATTGATTTTGGGCGTGCTGAAGGAAATGCATCAGATTCCTGGAACTCAATTAAGTACCTTTCCTGACGCATATACAGCACGTTACAAGAGTAAACTGTAGTACTCTATTATTATTAATCTGTACTAAATGTATTTCAGAGTTTTAAGAGGAAATCAGGCAAGGCAAATAGGTAGCATCGAAATACTATTGTGGATGTTTTGCTGTACCAGGAAGAAACTGAGGGTCCTATTACTGTAATGATGTAAACACAAGCAGATGATAACTGGCTTTTCATATCCAAGACCAACTATGGACTGTGACTGAAAAGCAATTGTCATTGAAAGCAACTACTTGTGTGCATTGAGCTACATGCATTTTGTCATTTAATCTGTCCTTCTTTCAACTCTATCACAAATTGACCTTATGGTTCCTTTCTTGTCGTTTCATTTGCCTGCCTGTGTAACTGCCTCGGAAGCAGCTGGTGTTAAGGAAAGATCAGAGATTTTGAGAAGGCATGTGCATCAGCGCAGATTCAATGCTCGTGTAAATCTATTTATGTTTACATTATTTTATTGGAAAACACCATGTTCAAATAAAAATTTGTAAAACTAAACCTGGTTTCACTGAATCAGAAAGATGATTGGATAAACAATTATCTGTTTGAAAAAGCTGATAACATGTAACTGGGTGAACCCAGCTAACAGACTAGCATGCCAAATTCAACACCTGCAGTCATTTTACTGAAGACCAACCAGTGAAGCAATAAGCCTCATCCCCTAATGAGTAATGCCATCCATTTTGCAGAAACGGTCATGGAAACTTGGTTTTAATTCAAAGATAACTGCGGAATTCAATCTATTTGAGGCAAATTTGAAGAAGAGAGGAGTGTGATACGTGATTGTTGTCATAGAATTCTTGACAGAAAAATAGACATTTCTTCTGCTCTTTTTTCCATCAGGACGTTTTAAAAGGTAAAATTTCACAACCGAGGGAATACCCGTCGGGCAGAAACTTTGTAGGAATTTCCCATAATGTTTGAACCGTGAATGGACCAATTGCTGTTTGCTGAACAACTCTGAGAATGTCGCTAACTGTGGTCTACCTTTGGAGAATGAAGACTGTGCTTTAGAAGCCACTGTTCAGATTGGCAATGAAACGCCTAACAGATAGAACTCTGTCATATATCTTACACATCTACGCAAATCATCCCAACCAGGCTCTGGCTCAACAGTTACCTCTCCCAGTACCTGACTACCTCCTGATGTCCCAACAGAATGCCTGAATTTCCTCGTCATGGATAGGGAGACAGTGACTTAAAAATCCCCCCCATTGATTGCCAAGTCTTCAGAAATGGTATTAATGAAGCATTTGTTGCGAATAAAACATTGGCATTTTCAATCGAGAAAAAAATATGCACCAAATATATGGTTTCACTGCCTGAAATCTACTCGAATCTCGTAGATATTTGATTGAAAAATGTTAAACTCCGTCTAATTCCCTTCTCTTCATCGCTGAAGAAATAATATCATTCAAAATGTTATCTTTAATGATACCATAAACCATAATGCGCCCTCACCCCCTCCTATTGAGTCCAGTAGAAAAGTAACAATGAGTCCATACCATTACGCGAACTTCGACTGCATTACTAGCCATATTTCGATGTAATATCAATTTATCGCTTAAACACTCAAAAGTTACCAAATTAGAAATTCAAGAAATTTTCAGATTTCATCCTCGTGAAACAATTTGTCCAAATAAACCAATCTGAAACAGGGATCACAGAAAATTACTTCTCGGTGTTCACTTTGCACCTTCGCTGCCAATCTGCATGTGTTTCTTCCAAGTGTTCCTGTTTCCTCCCACTATCAAAAGATATGCAGTTATAGTGAATCGGCCAAATTATATTGCTCATATATTGTTCAGGCATGTGTATATGAAGGGCATTAGTCACTGCTAAATATTGAATCATAAGATAGGGAACTGGGTCTGAATGGGTTACACCACAGAGGTCCGGCATTGATTTGCTTGGACAAATGGCTTGTTTCCACACTGCAGGGATTATATGACTTCAATGATTCGATGCATTTGTCATTACCAGGGCACAAACATTAGATACTGACCTGTGAATATGTATCAAAAGAATCATTTCAGGCATACATTGTAATAGTGAGTGCAACATGACAAAGGACAGATACTTAAATAACATAAATGTCAATACCATCTCAAGATACACATCTAAATTCAACCCTACTGAGTGGTTTTTACGGACGACAACTAAAAACACAAGCCTGCCTCATTTAGAATGAACATACACTGTTCCTGAATCAACAATAATGAAGAAATAAGATTTTGAACTTAGCACTGTCCTCTTTCAAACCAAGCATTTTATCGGGTATTAAAGATGTTTGCTATAAAATAAGGTTTGGATAGATTGGGATATTTGCGGCTGGACCATAGCAAATTAAGAGGTTACCTTAAAGTGGTTTATAGTACCATGATGGATATAGATAGTATTAATAGCCGTTGTCTTTTCCATGATGTGGGGCTTTCAAACCTCGAGAGCATATATGTAATGTGAGACGAGAGAGGGATTGAAGAAAGACAAGCAAGACTATTTATTTTGCCCTGAGGCAGTTTCGCGCGTGGATTTAACTTGGTGAGGAAGTGGTTGATGCGGAAGAGCTGCAGCTTTCACAAGAAACTTAGATAAGTACTAAATGCTCAAGTGTTTGGATGGACTGAGGGAAGAGGCCGGCCACTGGGAATAGTGTAGTTTGGGATTATGTTCGGCCAGACTATTTTGATTGAAGGGGCTGTTTCCATTCTGTATGACTCTGTGCAATTACATCTGCGTATGTAGTAACGTGCTGGCTTTGTTGGAAATTATTGGATTTCTTAGCTGCATGAAATTAATCTTCTATTGCATTTTCTTGATATTTCTGTGCGGAAACAGGCATTGGACATTCAATTTCATCCATTCATTCCAGATGTCCAATTCACAGACCCCAAAATTTGAATTGTCAGAAAGTCAACTTTCCACTATTATCTTTCTGAAATGTAACTGAGAACGTGGCTCCTGACAATGCGATGCAATTCCAAATATGAGTTAATTCTGTTTTCATAAGAACATCTTAATTCTGACATAAAGTTTGGTTTCCTTCCTTTGTTTTCTTTTAAATGATGAGGTTTTTTTTTAACCAATTAACCTTGATGACATGCATTCAGAATATTTCAAAAAAAGGGGCAAGAAACATATGCCATAATTGATAGAGTGATTCACATAGTTAGCACTGCTTTCAGGTCAGCTCTGGGGATTCGGTCCGAAACGTCAAAAACGTTTAGCTGCAAGTGTACAATATCTGAGAGGATTTAACAGTAGCTGAGAATTGCGCAAATGTCAGTGGACTTTTGGATGTTTAGCTCATGAAGAAGGAAATTGATTTGATGAAGCAGATTACACATATCTCACACTCTCATGACCACCAATCCAGTCATTGGAAAGGCTGGGTGGATTCGTCACTAACAACAAACTCTACATTGCTCGCACTAGATATGACATTCTCTGGAAGTTCTATTTTCACCTGATTCTCTATGACCTGCATTGCACATGCACCTGTATTTGGTTCACTCAGTCAAATTCATCCTTATTGTGTCATAGAGACGGAGAGATTTACAGCATGGTAACAGACTCTTCGGTCCAACCCGTCCATGCCGACCAGTTATCCTAACCCAATCTACTCCCACCTGCCAACACCCAGACTATATCCATCCTAACCCTTGCTATTCATATAACATCCAGATGCCTTTTAAATGTTGCAATTGTACCTGCCTACACCACCTCCTGTGACAGCTCATTCCATACATATACCATCTTCTGCATGAAAAGTTGCCCGTTAGGTCTCTTTTACATCTTACCCCCTCACCTTAAACCTATGTCCACTAGTTCTGGATTGCACCAACGCAGGGAAAATATTTCGTCTATTTATCCTCATAATTTTCTAAACTTCTATAAGGTCACCCCTCAGCCTCCGATGCTCCAGAGAAAACAGCCTCAACCTGTTCAGCCTCTCTCTATAGCTCAAGTCCTCCAAACCTGCCAGCAGCCTTGTAAATCTTTTATGGATCCTTTCAAGTTTCACAATATCTTTCCAATAGGAAGGAGAGCAGAATTGCAATATCCGAACAGAAGCCTAACCAATATCCTGTACAGATGAAACATGACCCCCTAACTCCTGTACTCAATACTCTGTCCAATAAAGGA
>NW_025208314.1:4833-14373 GCF_004010195.1 Chiloscyllium plagiosum | reverse complement strand
CGTTCCCTACACAGATCCAACCACCATGGTGAAATCATGCAAGCCATCAGTTTCTTCATCTCCCACCAACCCTTTCCAGACCCCCACCAACGGCACACTCATTCACGTGGCAGAACCTGTCTTCACCCTCAGCAAAGTCTTCTTCGAATCCTGCCGTTTTGTTCAGATCAAAAGAGGAGACATGAGCTCCAATGTGTTTCCCTGCCATGCCTGCGTGTTCAGCAGATATGTGGAACAATACATCTTCAGTAATTAACGTTTCACCAATCCACAAATTTTCCTCCCCAACTGTATTGGTGACTTCGTGGGGGTCTGCTTCTGCTTCATGAGGAGACTTTAACACATCATCAACCTCACAGCCCTGACCTCCAGTTCACCCTTACATTCACAGACACATCTCTCCCTTTCCTGGACATTTCAATTTCCATTTCCAGCAAAATGGAGATCAACTTCAATCCTACCCACTCCCACATCTTCTTGAACTGCTCATCATCCCACACCCCCTCCTGTGAAAATGCTATGCCTTAATCCCAATTCCGCTGCCCTGGCCGCGTTTGCTCCCAGATGGAGCACTTCCGTGCCCGAACATCTCAAATGGCCTCCTATTTCAAGGAGAACAACTTCCACTTTCTACGGGGGCAACAGTACCCTCCAGACTTCCCTACCTCACCCATGAACCCAACCCTCTAAACGCAATAGAAAACCGCCCATTGTCCTCACTTTCCATCTCCCCAATTTACCAATAAAAAGTGTTCTCCTCTGCCATTTCCACACCGACTGTCAGACCCCACCAACAGCGATATATTTCCATCCCCACTCTCAGCATTCCACACAGACCATTCGTTCTGCGACTCTCTCGTTTGGTCCACGGTCCCCAAAATGCCACACTCCACTCTAGTTAATTTCCCTTCCGGCTGCAAGAGATAGAAAACCTGTGCCCACACCACGCCATCACCTCTTTCCAAGTCCCTATATCCTTTCACAGTCAGCAGACATTTTCTTGCACACCCAAATATCTCATCTGCTGTGTCCATTGATCGCGATATGGTGGCTTGTCCTTTGGGAGTACTACATTTGAGGCTCGTGAAAAGCGCGATTCTGTATGGAGGGGAGTGAATGAGGCTGATATTCTCGAACTGGCGGAATGCTTTAGATATCATCTTGGAAAACAAGCAACAAACAACCCCAGTGATCTGCAGTCGACCACTTCATCTCCCACTCCCACACCGTAAAGCACATGCAAGTTCTGGACGTCCATCTTCTCCAAATGTTTGCCATACGTTGCCTGGAGGAAGAATTCCTCAACATCCACCTTGCAACATCCAAAGACATGGCATCAACGCAGAATTTGCCATGTCCTCATCAATGTTTTACCTGCCCATGTTCCTTCTCGTCTATGCGTTCCACCTTCTGCTCCGATGTATCACGATCAACTCCCTGCTGCAACTACCTATTTTCTTCCCAGCAACCTTCACATTAACACCCACTCCGACCGACATCTCTCTCATCACCCTTCCCTGTCACAATCTTGATGACCAGCCTATGTCTGAAATGTCGATTTCACTGCTCCTCGGATGCGGCCTGACCTGCAGTGCCTTTCCAATGTGAAACCTTTCGAATCAAAAGCCATTCGGACTATTTCTACACCAACCAAGCTTTTACGAACAGTCATAAATCCTTCCTCTCAGATTCCTCTCTCATCTTGTGCCCACAAAAGGCATAACACTGACTTGTTTGTAATTCACAGCGGTATCCCTATTCCTTTCTTGAAGGTGTCTATTGCCACAGTCAATCATCTGTTGCGACTCCAGTGGATAGTAAAGATCATGGCCGAAAAAACAATGTCTTCCCTCACTTTCCCTCGAAACAAGAGTGTAACCACTCTGGCCCACGGGATTTATCCATTCTCATGCTTTTCAAAATGTCCAGCATATCTTCCTTTTCAACATTACACTGTTCGAGAATATCAGCCTCTTCCACACATTTCCATACAGAATCCCACTTTTCTCGAGCCTCAAATGTAATTCTCACTCATGTAATTGTTGCTGGGTTAGAGGAAACGACGAAATAAATAGCATTGTCGAAAATGAGTTTTTTATTAACTGGCTGGTTGTGCACAGAGATGAAGATATAAGTCATTGTTTGAGTGTGCATGGTATTCATATTAAAAAGAAATCAATAACACAATGGAGGTAAATGCACCATACATACAGTAGTGTAGCCACTCGGCAGCGTTCCACTCACAGCTTGTGAATTCAAGGTATTTACCAACTTATCCTTGTCACTCACTTAGGAAATGCAGCAGTTAATGATTGGGGTGATATGTGAACGCTCTTTCACCTTCAGGCTTTTTTCTGTCCTGGACATTATTTCAGTGCTGCCGTCAGCATATTCGTGCCAGGACCAAGTCTACTGTCAAGATACTTGTTGTGGTTCTGTTCGCCGAGCTGGGAATTTGTGTTGCAGACGTTTCGTCCCCTGTCTCGGTGACATCCTCAGTGCTTGGGGGCCTCATGTGAAGCGCTTCTGTGATCTTTCCTCCGGAATTTGTAGTGGTTTGAATCTGCCGCTTCCGGCTGTCAGTTCCAGCTCTCCGTTGCAGTGGTCGATATATTGAGTCCAGATCGCTGTGCTTAATTATTGAATCTGTGGATGAGTGCCATGCTTCTGGGAATTCCCTGGCTGTTCTCTCTTTGGCTTGTCTTATCATAGTACTGTTGTCCCAGTCGAATTCATGTTGCTTGCCATTTGTGTGTGTGGCTACTAAGGATAGCTAGTGGCATGGCACTCATTCACAGATTCAATCAATAAGCACATCGACCTGGACCCAATATACCGACCACTGCAGCGGACAGCTGGAACTGACAACCGGAAGCAGCAGATTTAAACCACTAAAAATGCCGGAGGAAAGATCACAGAAGCGTTTCACAGGAGGCTCCCAAGCACTAAGGATATCACCTAGACAGGGGACGAAACGTCTGCAACACAAATTCCCAGTTCGGCGAACAGAACCACAACAACGAACACCCGAGCTACAAATCTTGTCAAGATACTTTCGTGAAGAAGGGCTTATGCCAGAAACGTCGATTCTCCTGCTCCTTGGATGCTGCCTGACGTGCTGCGCTTTTCTAGCAACACATTTGCAGCTCTGGCCTCCAGCATCTGCAGTCCTCACTTTCTCCTGCTGTCAAGATAAACAAGCTCAAGCTGTTACTAATTTTACAATGCACTTCAGTGAATGTTTTACACTGTATTGAGCTTACTTCTGAATTGTTGCTGTCTTGCAGTGTAAACGAATTGTTGGCAAATATACTGAAGAGCTGTATCATGGCCGAAGAACGTTTTCCAACATTGTGGAGATCTGAGCCAGAGGTATGAAGTTCAAAATTTGCAATTCAGAAATACATATTAGAAACAATCGAAGTCGCCAATAAAACCACGAAAGTATCAAATATGCTAAAAATTAGAATAATCAAACTGCTTCACTTCTGCAATCTTGGTCGTTCCGATTTTCTGCAACGCTTCAGTGCTGGAGCCCATGTCATAATCTACAATGCGTCTGACTGTCAGAACATTGAGCAGAAAAACAAGAAAGAACGTGATCAGGGGAGTTAACATTAAATCAAACGTGACAATTACGGTCCATGACGCGTAATCAACAAAGATGAGTTTCAGTCTCATTCCAAGGGAACACTGCCAACTATAAAACCAAACATCCCTGTGCACTCACATTTGAAAGAACAATGTTGTCGTTGTCCACAGGACTAATGACGGAACACTGTGGGATAGGAAATGTTGATTACTTGTTCAAGAAGGGGAGTGGAGACCACCCTGGAAATTATAGAAAGGTGTTCCTTTCTATTGTTTGGGTAAAGTGTTGGAAAAGATTATAAGAGATAGGATTTCTAATCATCAAGAAAGGAATACGCTGATTACCAATTGTCAACACAGTTTTATAGAGTCGTTCCTCACAATCTTTATTGAATTCTTTGAGAAGGTGACCAAATTGTTAGGTGAGGGTAAAACGGTTGATGTGATGTATATGGGCTTCAGTAAGATGTTTGATAAGATCCCCCACGGTAAGGTATTCCAGAAAATACGGCGGCGAGGTATTGAGGGTGCTTTAGATACTTGGATTAGAAATTGCCTAGTTGAAAGAAGACAAAGAGTTGTGGTTCATAGGAAGACTTCATCCTGGAGTTTGGTTAGTAGTGATGTACCTTTATGATCTGCTTTGGTGCCACTGCGGTTGGCCCTTTATACAAATGATATGAATAAGAGCGTAGAAGGGTGGATTAGTATATTTTAGGATGAGACTAAGATCAGTAAAGTTGTGGATAGCGCCGAAGAGTGTTGCAGGAAAAAGAGGAGGATAGATAAGCTGCATACCTGGGCTGAGATTTGGCAAATGGAGGTTAATTTGGAAAAATATGACCTAACTCACTTTAGAAGGAGTAACCGGAATGCAGGGTACTGGTTTCATGGTAAGATTCTTGGCAGTGTAGATAAACAGAGAGATTTTAATGTACCTGTGGATACATAGATCGCTGAAAGTTGCCAGTCCAGTTGATAGACTAGTTGAGAAAGCATACGGTGTATTAGCTTTTATTGGGAGAGTAATTGAGTTTCAGAGCCATGAGGTCATGCTGCAGCTACGCAAAATCTGGTGCGGTCGCACTTTGAGTATTGTGTACATTTCTGGTGACTGTATTACAGGAAGGATGTGGAGGCTTTGGAAAGTGTTCAGAGGAGATTTCCAAGAATGTTCCCTGGGATGGAAGAATATATGACGAGGAAAGGTTGAGTGACGTTTGGCTATTTTCCTGAGATTGAAGAAGGTTGAGAGGTGACTTAATTCAGATACATAAAAAGACCAGTGGGTTAGTTGGGGTAGACAGGGAGAGCCTTGCTCTTTCGATGGTGGTGGCGAGCACGAGGTGACGTAGCTTTAAATTAAGGGGAAATTGATGTAGGACAGATATCAGAGGTAGTTTCTTCACTCGGAGAGTAGTTGTGGCGTGTAACGGACTGCCAGCAACAGTAGTCGACTCCCCAATTTTAAGGGCGTTTAAATGGTCATTGGATGCAAATATATGAAGGCAAATGGAATAGTGTGGGTTAGATGGGTTTCAAAGGTCGGCGCAACATCGAGGGCTGAAGGGCCTGGACTGCGCTGTGATCCTTTCAGATCTATTTTGTAACCTCTGTTGTTTTTTTTTTCAGTGCAGTGCATTGTTTTCGAGCTTCTCACATTAAATGGCCACAAATCGATCACAGGTGACAGCCCCAGTGAGCCAGAGAAATACAACGGTGGTTGCAAAGCTCAAGCTGGTCGTGAGAGAACAAGCAGGTGGAATTAGCAGGAATGAATCACGGAAACGAATTGCATCTACCCACCTCAGTATAAGGTGCGTGAAAGAGACCAGGATATAGTGAAATATGCATTTAACCAAAGAACAGTTGCCGAGGGGCCAGGATGACAACTCTACTAAGTTTAACTGAAAGTCACAGAAAAATTATGTCAGATATTTATGGTCAGACACGAAGACAAGGGCACAATAAACATATCCAGCTTGACAATTTGTTTGTTTTCTGCACCTTCAAAGAGGCAATAAATGACTTGCGCACCATTTACATTAAATTTCCTTTGGTACAAAAGAAATATAACTTTTCATTTATTTCCTCGAGAAAGCAAATCACGAGATCTGTTTGAATGGCTGAAGTAGAATGAAGTGGCGTCAGGAAGGGATGAAACGTTTTATCAATGAGTGTATCCAACAGTATCAAAGAACACTTTCAGCGAACAGGATAACACTTAAATGAAGGTTAATTTAAACAGACAGTAACATAATTTGATCTTTCTGACCATATGGAGAGTCACGGACACAATTAACAATATTTAGGTTGAAATTGTTATCATTTTCCGCCCCTTCTCTGACAAAGGACGATATTTTTGTCATTATTTCTGTCGAATATTCTTTGATAAATTATTGCTTAACATTTATTTACTCAGTACCGTAAATGATTAAAAATGCATGGGATCTATTTGAATGGCTGAATTAAAATGCGGAGAAGTATGTAACTGACAATGTGATTTCTTAATCAGTGTATCCGACAGTACAAGATCAGATCTGGCGCCACTTTAAAAGCTGGTCAAGACTGATGGCAATTGATTCCTTTTGACATGTTAAATAGAACGAGAGGCTGTGGTATGCAAAACAGAATGCATGAGGTTACAAATCACGCAACACCAGGTTATAGTCCAACAGGTTTATTTGGAAGCACACTAGCTTTTGGAGCGTCGCTCCTTCATTAGGTGATAGTCCATCACCTAATGGAGGAGCGACGCTCCGAAAGCTGGTGTGCCTCCAATTAAACCTATTGGACTGTAACCTGGTGTTGTGTGATTTTTAAATTTGTACACCCCAGTCCAACACCAGCATCTCCAAATCAAGAATGCATGAGGGATGCGAAAATTGAATTAAGACATTCTAACACGTTTGAACCGAACCTTCAGTTTCTAAAAAAATGAAGGGTTATGAAACTGCGGTGAAGACAGTTTGATCGAAGCAGGTCTTTCAGAATCATTGAAACGGGAATGCAAGTATTTTATGTACAGTTCATGCATGAAGTATCATGATGTACCAGGTTTTATTCGTTCCGCACAAATTTTTCCAGACAGTTTACAATGAGGCATTTTGCTGGGATCACACTTGGTTTGTCTCGGAAAACACACCCCAGTGTCCTGACATCTCCAAGTGGATCTTGGGTACAGTCTCCAGGCGGATGGTAACTGTAAATCCACAGACTCTCATCGCTACGTTGACAACACCTCTTCCCTGCAAGAAGCCCACCGAATTCTCCCAATTCCTCGGCCTACATGGCATCTACTTGGATGAAGAGACATTCCACTTGCAAATTTTACAGATGTCCATCGATTTGGATTAACGTGTTATTCACCCCTCTGCCATCGAAACAGCCTTCGAGCGCACCTCCTCCAAACCCCGATTTACTACTCTTAATTCCCTTTAAACGCCACAAAAATTAGTTCAACTTTGTCCTCACGTAGCATCCGATCAGACTCCGCATCTAACCTATCATCCTAAGACACTTCTGCCAATTCTAATTAGACCGCTCCACAAAGAGTATCTTGCTCTCTCCACCTCATCCTGCATAACACAAGTATCATTCTGTTGCACATTTCTTTCAAGCCATATGCCCAACCAACACCCGCGAAGCTCAAGCAACCATCCCCTACGACCAAAAGACAATCAAAACCTGTTGGCACCACCACTCCTTCACCTCCATTCCTGGCCCCAGAAAGTCCTTCCCGGTGAGATAAATGTTCACCTGTAATTCTTCCAAAGTAGTTTATTGTATCCAGTGATCTCGATACATCGCTGCGACAAAACGTTAAGTGAGGCCACATTTTGCTGAGCATCTTAGCCTGGCCTATAGGTTCTGACCTGATCTCCCAGTCACTGTCCATTGTAATTCGCTTTAACACTACTTTTCCAACATGACCATCCTTAGCCTCGTTCTTTGCCACATCGAATCAGACCACATATTGTGAGAAAGACCACCTCATCTTCCGCCTGTGGAGATGACAGCCCGGAGACACAACATTGCATTTTCTACTTTCAAACAGCTTCCGTTCCCATCCATCAACACCAGTCCCAAGCCTCTACATCTCCCATCCATTCGACTAATCAACAATTTCTTTCAGAAATCAAACAATTGTCTTGTTACTCAACGAGCTACAGCGTCATGTCCTCCACTTGTAATTCACCCGTCCTTAACTCATCATACTGCTCCCGTCTCCCACGGCTCCCCTTAATCTGCAGGTGTACTTACACCCACCTCCAGGCCGAGATGAGTGTTACCTAGAAAGGTTGACATCTCTATCTGCTGATGCTGCGTAGCATGCTTTGTTCTTTCAGCGTCCTGCTTCTCTACCTTGGATTTTAGCATCTGCATTTCGTGTTATATTTTTTCTCTTCCGGAGTCACATGTCGGCCAACTGCTTTCTTCCACTAAAGGAAACAAGGAGAAAATCCGCCATGAAGTGAATTTTTTTCAATGAATTCAAATTTAACCTGCTGTGAATGGATTTGATTTTTTTTTTCAGTATTATTAAATGTAATGAGATTACGATATTTGTAGTGCTACCGCACTTCTAACATGTGAGCCTACAACGTAAGGCAAAGCAAGCTTAGTGGCGTGGTGGCTCAGTGGTTAGCAATGCTGCTACACAGCGCTACGGAACATGGTTTAACTGCAGCCTACGGCGATAGCCTGTTCGGAGTTTGCACTTTTTCACCATGTCTGAGTGTCTTTCCATTCAAATTCCAAAGACGTGCACGTCAGGTGAATTGGTCAAGCGAAGTTGTTCATAGTTTTAAGGGATGTGAAGATTAGGTGAAAAATTCAGTGGTAAATCTAAAGTAACAGAGTAGATAAACGGGTCCTGGTGGGTTACTCTTCGGTGGGTCGGTGTGCACTTGTTCCACATTGGGAAATCTGTGAAGGGCTATTTTGCAGCAATGTTTCATGAAAGTGAACTTCGAGTAAATGGTTCGAGATCTATATCAATCATTAATCTCCTTGGCCTTTGATGTTCGTGACTAAGTAACCAGAGGTACATAACCAACGTTAAATAATTCCACACAGCTGATTGGTATGGAATGAAATTACATTCCAGCCCATCAGACTGGTGCTTTCTCGATTTCTGTCTGTCCAACATCTATTTCCGCTCAGTTTCAAAGTTGTGGGTTATGAAAAACCGTTCTAGCTTGGTCACAAATGCAATTTAAACTTCTCAATAGTGGCACATTGATGAAAGAAACTGACATACGGAAAGAGAAAAAAGCTGCATAAAGTGAGGCCAACTTGAAATATCAACTCAATAAGACGATATTGTAAAAGGAAACAAAAGACAGATTTTCCCATGAATTATTGTGCATGGGTTATTACATTCACAGCTTCTTCCAAACATCTCAGTAACATTTATTCTCTTCATGTCCTTCCAATTTATTCTCCATCCCTCGCTGTGAACCTCTCTCAGACACTCACGTTTGGGATTTGGCCCTCCAACTCAACTTTGCAATACACAGTCTCCTCTCAAACATTCAACTGCTTCTTCCTGTGTTTTTATCCATTCTGTCTGTGTGATATTTTCATTCTTTGATCTTTCCAAATCTGTTACTGGTCATGCTCGGTCAGTTTCCACACCGCACCTGTCATCTTACCGATCAATTTCTGTCCCTGCATGTTCACGATACTGTTCTCTTTGTTGCTTCCAAAACAATCTGATTGTTCTTTCCCCGTATTTCATGACTTCCGCATATTTGTTTTAGGCTCAGTTATGCACAATATTATACAACACCAGATTGATAGCCAATACAGTAAAATCCTAGCTGAAATATGTTGCTGGCGAAGCTCAGCAGGTCAGGGAGCATCCAAGGAGCAGGAGAACCGACGTTTCTGGCATGAGCCCTTCTTCAGGAATGAGGAAAGTGTGACCAGTCGGTAAGATAAAGG
>NW_025208314.1:0-4033 GCF_004010195.1 Chiloscyllium plagiosum | reverse complement strand
GCTCTTCCTCCAGCCGTCGTGTTGCTATGGTCTGGCGATGGAGGAGTCTAAGGACCTGCATGTCCTTGGTAAAGTGGGAGGGGAGTTGAAGTGTTGAGCCACGGGGTGATTGGGTTGGTTGGTCCTGGTGTCCCAGAGCTGTTCTCTGAAACGTTCAGCAAGTAGGCGGCCTGTCTCCCCAGTATACAGGAGGCCACATCAGGTGCAGTGGATGCAGTAAATGATGTGTGGGGAGGTGCAGGTGAATTCGTGGAGGATATGGAAGAATCCCTTGGGGCCTTGGAGGGAAGTACGGGGGGGAGGTGTGGGCGCAGGTTTTGCATTTCTTGCGGTTGCAGGGGAAGGTGCCGGGAGTGGAGGTTGGTTTGGTGGCGGGTTGTGGACCTGACGAGGGAGTCACAGAGGGAATGATCTTTTCGGAACGCTGATGGGGAGGGAAGGGAAATATATCCCTGGTGGTGGGGTCTGTTTGGAGGTGGCGGAAATGACGACGGATGATATGATGCATATGGAGGTTGGTCGGGTGGTAGGTTGGTCGAGGTGTCCCAGAGGTGTTCTCTCAAACGTTCGACAAGTAGGCGTGGTGGAAGGTGTGGACCAGTGGGGTTCTGTCTTGGTGGCGATTGGAGGGGCCGGGCTCAAGGGCGGAGGAGCTCCCATGAGGACCATTTCCAATACTGTACAACTCAGATGGCCTACTTCTTCAAAGACCACAATTTACCCACAGACGTGATTGACGGTGTCCTCCACTGCATCCCCTCCACTTCCCGCTCCTCTGCCCTTGCGCCCCGCCCCTCCAATCGCCACCAGGACAGAACCCCACTGGTCCTCACCTTCCACCACGTCTACTTGTGGAACGTTTCAGGGTCACCTCTGGGACAGCTGGACCAACCAACCCAATCACCCCGTGGCTCAACACTTCAACTCCCCCTCTCACCCCACCAAGGACGTGCAGGTCCTTGGACTCCTCCATCGCTAGATCATAACAACAGGACGTCTGGAGGAAGATCACCTCATCTTCCACCTAGGAACCCTCCAATCACAAGGGATGAACGCAGATCTCTCCAGTTTCCTCATTTCCCCTCCCCCAACTTGTCACAGTCAAATCCCTCGAACTCAGCACCGCTTTCCTAACCTGCAATCTTCTTCCTGACCTCCCCGCCCCACCCCACCCACTCCGGCCTATCACCCTCACCTTAATCTCCTTCCACCTATCGCATTTCCAACGTCCCTGCGACCATATGGAGTTTGCATGTTCTGCTCTGCCTGCATGGCTTTTTTCTGGGTTCTCTGATTTCCTCCTACAGTAAAAAAAAGTTATGTACAGAAGATGGATTAGACATGCTAAATTCCTGTAATATCCATGGTGTACATTGTAGATGTGTTAGACATGGGAAATGTAGAACAACTTGGTTTGTGTAACTATTTTGGATGCATTGTGCAGGAATGGTGTGGATTCAATGGGCTGATTAACTTTCTTCCACACGGAAGGTATTCAAATATTCTAATTCTGATCGTGAGACTCACAAATTAAAGGTAGTAACATATCAAGATTGTCTGCTCCGTGACACTTGGCCAGAAGCCTTTTCTCAATGCAAACACACAAGGAAAACAACACTGCATTAACACGTGGCATATACGAACAAAAAATGAGTTGCACACTTAGTCCTTAGAGTCTGCTTTGTGATCCGCTAATATCATTACTGATACAGTTTTTTCGTCATCTTTTACCACTGCGGCCTGCGTTCAATTCCTGGTAAGGTGAACAGGACTGTTTTGTTCAGCTGTTCTATCCCCCTTTGTCCAGTACATCCCCACCTACGTTCGTGAAAACACCCACGACGATCACCTCATCCAAGATTTTTGTTTCACCGCCCCCAACACCTCATCTTCAGACGGGACTTCCAGCCCCTGAACATATCGACCTGACACGACGAAGGTCTCCAAGTCCTCCATTTCTTCTCCTCACGCGGTCCCATCTAGTACCCTTCTAATGATATCCTCATCCGTCTGGCTGAACACTTCCTGAACAATTCTCCTATCAATCCTTTCATTTCCTCCAAACCAAACGGGTAGCATTGGGCACCCTCATGCGTCCCAGCTATGCCTGCCTGTTTGTCGGCATTGAACAGTCAATCATCTGCACTTACACCAGCACCACGCCCAACTGTTCCTCTGTCAAATCGATGACTGTATCAGCGCCCCCTCGTGTTCCCACGTGGTGAAAAGTTCATCAACTTTACAAGCACCTTCCACCTAAACCTCACATTCACCTTTTCCATCTGGGACACCTCATTCCCCTTCCTGGAACTTTAAATCACCGTCTCCGGCGACTAACTAGCCATAGACATCTAATACAAGGCCACGGACTCCCATAACTATCCAAAATACAACTCTTCCCACCGAACTTACTGTAAAAACGCGACCTCTTATTCCCAATTCCTCTGCCTCCGCCGCATCTGTTCCCAGGCTGTCCAATTCCATCTTAGAATGTCGCCATTGCCTCTTTCTTCCAAGATCGCAACTTCCCTTCCCACGTGTTTGACAATGCCCTGCAGCGCATCTCCTTCACTTCCCACGCCACTGCCCTTGAACACCACCCCTCCCAACGCGACAAGGTGCCCTGGTCCTCACCTTCCGCTCTCCAACCTCCACATAGTTTGACTCATTCCCCACCACTTCTACCACCTCTAAACGGACCGCAAGACCAAATATATATTTCTGTCCCAATCCGTATCAGTGTTCCTGAGAGACCATTCCCTTTCCGGCGACCTCGTCATGTCCACACCCTCCATCAACCCACACCCCACTCCTAGCACTATTCCCTACCATCGCAGAAAGTGCAAAACCTGCGCCCACACCACTACTCTCTCCTCCGTCCAAAGCCCCAAAGAGCCTTCCTCATCCATCCGCAATTTACCTCTACGTCGACCAATGTCATCTGCTGCAGCCATTGCACCCGATGCGGTCTCCTCTGCATTGGGGAGACAGGATGCTTTCTTGCAGATCGTTTCAGAGAATATCTCTGGGACACCTGCACCCATCAACCCCTTCCGCCCCTCGCTGAACACCTCAAATCGCCCTCCTGCTCTCTCAAGGACATGCACTTCCTGGGCCTCCACCACCACCAAATTGTTACCACCCGACGCCAGGAGGTTGAACGCATTATATTCCACCTTGGAACGCTGCAACCACTCAGGATAAATGTGGATTTCAACAGCTTCCTCCTCGCCCCTCCAACCACATCACCACAGTCTCAAGCCTCCAAATCGGCTCCGCTCTCCTGATCTGCCCATCACTCCCTGCAACCTATCAGCTCCTCCATCACCTGTATCCACCTATCGCTTCCTCAGCCACTATCCCCCAACCTAACTCCCACATAACTGTCAGCACCCGGCCTCAAGTCTCATTCCTTATGAAGGGCTTATGTCTAAAACATCGATTCTCATGCCCCTCTGACGCTGCCTGATCTCTTGTGCTTTTGCCCCAACACAATGTACTTGCAGGTAACCTAGATACAGCGGATGCAGTCTGAAACTAGAATCTTGAATCTAAATAGAGTAAATTGATTGCTTTACTTCAATATTCTATCGACGTTGAGACAATTTCTCTTGATTCGAGGTCTGTTGATATGACCCCATTATTTATCAACGGCGGTAGAGAGAAATCATGGAGTGACGGACCAGTTAGGCTAACACTGGAAAACAATAACTAAATTGATCAGAATCAGTCAGCATTTATTTACGAAACTGAAATGAGAAACGAAACCTGGAGTCATTGTGCACAAATCGCTGAAAGTAAGCATTCAGGTGTAGCAGGACGTGAGGAACGCAAACGGTATGTTGGCCTTTGTAATGACAGGATTTAAATACAGGAGCAGGAATGATTTGCTGAAAATATATAACGTCTTGTTGAGATCGTGCCTGGCTTGTTGTGTGCAGTGTTGGAACCCTTATCTGTTTAAAAAAAAATTACCTATCTGGTGACTGCACAACAAAGATTTCCCAGACTGATTCAGGGGATGGCAGGACTG
>NW_025208313.1:11349-14370 GCF_004010195.1 Chiloscyllium plagiosum | reverse complement strand
CGGAGATATAAGATATGCATGTATTTTTAAAGATAGAGTTTGACTTGGAGCAGTCAGCATAGCTTTGTGCCTGGCAGATCCTGCCTGACAGATTTTGACAGAGTTTTTGTGGAAGTGACCAGGAAGGTTGACGAGGGCAGGGTGGTAGACATATTGTATATCGATTTCAGTAAGGCCTTTGATAAGGTTCCACATGGTCGGCCTCTCTGGAAGGTTAGAATACATGGACTCCAATGTAAACTGGCAAATTGGCGACACAGTTGGCTTGACGTTATGAAGCAAATGGCTATGGTGGAGGTATGCTTGTCGGACTGGAGGCTTGCGACTAGTGGAGTGCCTCAGTGATCGGTCATGGGCCCATTGCTGTTTGTTATCTGTATCAATGATTTGGACCAGAGTGCACAACGCAACGTTAGTAAGTTTGCAGATGACACTAAATTAGGAGACATCATTTACAGTGAGGAACATTATCAGAAATTGCAGCAGTACCCTGATCAGCTGAGGACGTGAGCTGAGAAATAGCAAATGGAGTTTAATATAGATAAGTGTCTTGCATTTAGGAAAGTCAAATCCAGGTCGGAATTTCATGACGAATGATAGAGCCTTAAGGCGTGTAGTGCAACAAAAGGACGTTGGAGATCAGGTGCACAGTTGTCTGACATTTGAGTCACAGATACACAGGACAATGAAGAAGGCTGTTGGCACATTTGTCTTCATCCACGCATTGAGTATAGATGTTGGGATGTGATGTTGCAGTTGTATAGGATGTTGGTAAGGCTGTATTGGAGTATTGTGTTCAGTTTTGTTCAGCTTGCTCTAGAAAGGATATTATTGAACAAGAAAGTACCTCGAACAAATTTCCAAAATGTTCCCTGGGCTAAAGGTTATAAGTTATATGCAGAGGTTGGACAGGTTAGAACTTTTTTCTTTACAGTGTAGGAAACCGAGGGGGTTCTTATCAAAGTGTAGACCTTATAAATTCATGAGAGGTGTGCGTGGGGTGAATACTTCAAAATTCTTTCCAAGGTTGTGGAATCGAGGACTAGAGGACATCCATTAATGTTTGGAAAGGATAAAAAATGTAAAAAGGAAACTGAGGGGCAACTTTTTTACATAGAGTGTGGTACGCATATGGACTGAGCTGTCAGTGGAAGTGATTAAGGTGGGTACAATAACAGCATTGAAAAGGCATTTGGACAAATACACAGATAGGAAAGGATTAGCAGGATACAGAACAAGGGCACGGGAATGGGGTGAGTCTGGATGGACATTTTGGTTGCCATGGACCAGCTGGACCAAATGGCCAGTCATACTGGCAGTCTCGTGCAATATGACTGTAAATGAGTGTGTTTTGGGGTGAAGAAAAAATGGAGGGGGGAAACTGAGATAAAATGTCATGGAAGGATATTTTCCCATGTTTCAGAATGCTGAAATGAAGACATTTTGATAGTATCATGCAACACGGATTAGTATTTCGAAGCATTATGAGTGAAAGGGATATTGCTGTGAGTTCAGGCGATGGAGAGATTTGGATGAACATTTGTTCTGCAGCTTTGTAACTGGGGGTGAGGACAGCAGAGTCTTTGCCTCACTGGCCTGAACCTAACAAAAAACTGTCTCAGTGACATTTTCATTGAGTGTGACAGAGGGGTTGTCTGCACGAGGCCGAGCTAGTTTCCTGGTGCTATCTTACCAAACTCATCTCATTAACTACACATCCCACTCCATAGTGTCCCTCTCATACAATGCCAGCCCGATTCTCCCACCCATCATGACTGGCGGTACTCACAGTCGCCCGGATGCCCCTGGATATTCCGAAATCCCTGACACTGGTGATATCTTTAAAAGATCAATGGGCACATGGTTGCACTTTCTCAGTTTGGAGCTGCCCTTCACATTTTCCCCAAGCATGGCAATGAAGGGGAAATTACACTACGGGTTGTCGACAGCAACACGGAAGTCCTGGTGGAAGTGCTAGTACAAAAGGGGACATTCTCTTCCCAGAGAGGGCCACACTACCAGATCCACCGAGCATGGGCTGAACTCACCACCCAGCTCAGTGCAGTTTCTGGGGTCTGAAGAAATGTCCAGCAAAACAGGACAAGCATCAATAAGCTTCCCCACTCTGTCAGGATAAGGGTCACCATGTTTTCTCTGCTCCCTCACACTCACTGTATATCTGTTATAGCACTGACCCCCGAACAAGGCTCATGCTCTGCCACTCTCACTACTGCATGAAGCACCTTCCCTCTCTTTCTCTCTTGCCTTTCTAATGCCCCCCACATAGTTAGAGAATATTCTGCAGAATGTCAATTATGGAATGTTCCAGGTATTGTTCCCACTTATTCCCAGTTTCAGGAAAAGGCTGTGCCCCAGTGCGTAACACGTAAGAGAATGGAGTAGAGTTGTACGTTCTTCAAATCACACATAATTAAAATCCATCATGAGGCCATTCAGTATTTCAAATATGCTCCAACATTCAATAGGTTTGGGGGTGTTCTGATGGTTTTCTCAGCTCCATGTTACAGGAATTTCCAGTCATTCAACCCCCAGGTTCCTGTTACCGAGCAGACGATTCTCAGACACTTCATACCACGGGTTTTTTCTAGCATGTGTTCCGAAGGCATTACTCATGGGGACGGACTCTCCTTACAATATCTTTCATCTGATATATAAATTCATGCAACAGTCAGCACAGCTCCATGTTACAGGAATTTCCAGTCATTCAACCCCCAGGTTCCTGTTACCGAGCAGACGATTCTCAGACACTTCATACCACGGGTTTTTTCTAGCATGTGTTCCGAAGGCATTACTCATGGGGACGGACTCTCCTTACAATATCTTTCATCTGATATATAAATTCATGCAACAGTCAGCATTATTTCCACAGACAATCAAAAACATGCACTTATTTTATGGCTGTCGGTATCCAATCACAATTAGTCATCCTGGTTATTTCACTTATCTCACCTTATTGTATTCAGCCAAAGACAGCTTCCAAACACTTGTCTCATTATAAAA
>NW_025208313.1:7242-9900 GCF_004010195.1 Chiloscyllium plagiosum | reverse complement strand
GTGGGAAGCTAGAGAAGTGATTGCTGGGCCTCTTACTGAGATATTTGTGGTATGAATAATCACAGGTGAGGTGCCAGAAGACTGGTGGTTGGCTAACGTTGTGCCATCGTATAATAAGGGTGTTACGGACAAGCCAGGGAACTATAGACCAGTGACCCTGACGTTGGTGGTGTGCAAGTTGTTGGAAGGAATCCTTAGGGACAGGATGTGCATGTATTTGGAAAGGCAATGACTGATTAGGGATAGTCAACATGGCTTTGTGCGTGAGAAAACATGTCTCACAAACTTGATTGAGTTTTTTGAGAAAGTAACAAAGAGGATTGATGAGGGCAGAGGGATCGATGTGATCTATACAGATTTCAGTAAGGGTTTGGATGAGGGTCCCCATGGGAGACTGAATGACATGGTTAGATCTCATGGAATACAGGGAGAACTAGCCATTTGGATACAGAACTGGCTCAAAGGTAGAAGACAGAGGGTGGTGGTGGAGGGTTGATTTTCAGACTGGAGGCCTGTGACAAGTGCAGCGCCACAAGGATCGGTGCTGGATTCACTACTTTTTGTCATTGACATAAATGATTTGGATGTGAGCATAAGAGATATAATTAGTAAGTTTGCAGATGACTCCAAAATTGGAGGTGTAGTGGAGAGCGAAGAGGGTCACCTCAGATTGACCAAATGGCCAATGGGCTGAGAAGTGGCAGATGGAGTTCCATTCAGATAAATGCAAGGTGCTGCATTTTGGGAAAGAAAATCTTAGCAGGACTTATACACTTAATGGTACGGTCGCAGGGAGTGTTGCTGAACAAAGAGACCTTGGAATGCAGGTTCATAGCTCCTTGAAAGTGGAGTCGTAGGTAGATAGGATAGTCAGAGTATTGAGTACAGGAGTTTTAAGATCATGTTGCGGCTGTACAGGGCACTGGTTAGGCCAGTGTTGAAATATTGCGTGCAATTCTGGTCTCCTTTCTATCGGAAAGATGTTGTGAAACTTGAAAGGGTTCAGAAAAGATTTCAAGGATGTTGCCAGCGTTGGAGGATTTGAGCTATAGGGAGAGACTGAACATACTGGGGCTGTGTTCCCTGGAGCGTCGGAGGCGGAGGGGTGACCTTATCGAGGTTTACAAAATTATAAGGGCCATAGATAGGGTAAATAGGTAAAGTCTTTTCCCTGGGGTCGGGAATTCAGAACGAGAGGGTATAGGCTTTGGGTGAGAGGGGAAGGATATAATAGAGAACTACGGGGCAACTATTTCACACAGAGAGTGGTACGTCTATGGAATGAACTGCCAGGTGATGTCGGGGAGGCTGATCCAAGTGCAACATTTAAGAGGCATTTGGATGGGTATATGAATAGGAAGTGTTTGGAGTGTTATGGGCCAGGTGCTGGCATGTGGGACTAGATTGTTTTGGGATATCTAGTCGGCATGGCTGGGTTGGACCGAAGGGACTGTTTCCATGCTGTACATCTCCATGACTCTATGATTCTATGACTTACATTAATCTCTGTTTTTTGTGCATCATGCTGGTGAGAAAGTCGAAAGGGATATTCTCTATGATGAGCTTACAAAGTCTCAACAGATCCGGGGAGTTTTCAGACATACAACACAACATAATATTTTTCCTAGCATAGAAAGTAAGGATATTTTTTTTTTCCCATGTGCATCTGCGTAAGATACTCTGGGCAGGCCCAGGAAAATACGAAGCCTGCAGCAGGACCACATGCAATGAGTAAGAGTGTCTGTAGTCATTCTGCATCTAGGACATGCTGAAGATAATCCCACTTTGAATTTTGAGAGAAAATCTGGGGTCAGATAGAACCTATGAAGATTTTTCATCTGCATGGAATGGGTTCTATTACAGATCAAAATACTTCGAGCATTTTCACAAATATCCTCGCATATCTGCGAAAAGATCTGAACCCCCAACTCTCG
This sequence comes from Chiloscyllium plagiosum, assembly GCF_004010195.1. Classification (NCBI taxonomy): domain Eukaryota; kingdom Metazoa; phylum Chordata; class Chondrichthyes; order Orectolobiformes; family Hemiscylliidae; genus Chiloscyllium; species Chiloscyllium plagiosum. The sequence continues at coordinate 7,966 of NW_025208313.1, read as the reverse complement.
TCACGAAGCTGTACAGTCTTGTCTGAGCGGACACTATCCAACAAATGGTAAAGGGTACTGACAGAGAGTGTATTCTTTACAATAATCACCTGCTTCTCTGGATACGGATTTATAAGTGTCTTTTGAAATTGTGTTTTTTAATTAAATCTCTAATCTGGCAAAAAAAAAACAGAAGAAGTCTCGACTAGGTAGTCCATACTTACGAGTTATTTGTTCAAACGGTATCATTGTTTCTCCTGCAATTAACACGTGGTGGCTCATTGTTTTGCACTGCTGACTCACAGCACCAGGATCACAGGTTTGGTTCCAGCCTTGGGTTACTGTCTGTGCGGAGTTAGTATGTTCTCAACTGTGACTGCGTAGGTTTCCTCCCACAGTCACAAACATGTGCATGTTAGATGACTTGGCCATTGCACAATCGCTCATAGTGCTCCAGGATCTGTAAGTTGGGGCATTAATCAGGGTAAATATAAGGTGGGTGTGGGTGGGTTACTCTTCAGAGGATCGAAGTGGACTTGCTGGGCCCAAGGACCTGTTTCCACACTGTAGGGATACTATAATTCTAAATCACCCAAACAAGGTATCCCCCTCGCTGCCCACAGTTTAAACCTGGAATCCATTATCCCCGGTATACCAATTATTGGGGTAAGAAACATGGTTTTGGCTGTATTGCCTAGATCTGAAGCATTGTCCTTCAAGTTTTAACAGTATTGATAATCATTAT
>NW_025208313.1:0-5179 GCF_004010195.1 Chiloscyllium plagiosum | reverse complement strand
TGGAAGGCAGCAAAGTTTCCACTTTAATGCACGGATCTCAGGCAGGATTTTGAGACCAAAATTTAAAAGTGAGATTGGCGTGTAAGAAGCACAATCCTCCGTGGTCTTCCTTTCTTCATCATCAGAGAGATGTGAGCCTCTATTAAGGATGGAGGGAGGGGTTCGTGACTGTGTGAGTGACAGAACATCAGCACTGACAATAGTTTTATAAATTATTTACAGAATTCACTCAGAAATCCGTCAGAAACGTGCACCTGGGCAGCACGGTGGCATAGTGGTTAGCACTGCTGCCTCACAGCGCTAGAGATCCGGGTTCAATTCCCGACTCAGGCGACTGGCTGTGTGGAGTTTGCACTTTCTCCCCATGTCTGTGCGGGTTTCCTCCGGTTTCCTCCCACAGTCCAAGGATGTGCAGGTCAGGTGAATTGGCTATGCTAAATTGCCTGTAGTGTTGGGTAAATGTGGGGTAATGGGTGGGTGGCGGGTCGGTGTGGACTTGTTGGGCCGAAGGGCCAGTGTCCACACTATAAGTAATCTAATCTAACCTTTACATTCTGAAGCTGCTTCACGCTCTCCTGCACTGACAATGGTGCATTAAGGCACAACACTTCTTCAGGGGTTACTCCTGGAAGACCCAGGTTCTTGAAAAATGGCTCCATCTTAATCCATCTATCCTCAAAATGTTCAGTCTGCTATAATTCGGAGAAAAATCTCGGAAAGGAGACATTAATCTTTTTTGGAATTGAAGGTAAGGATCCAAGTACCTTCACTAATTGAGGTAATGGTTTAAGAGGGGCGATCGATTTCCTGGCAAGATAGAATAAATACCTGCCTGGCTTATCACCATGTTCAAACAGCCTTTGGTTTGCAAAAGTAAGTTACTTCTTGGCTGTCTGTGTGAGCGTGGAATTCACTGTAGGCCGAAGCGTTGTGATCCTCTGCAGCTTAGCCACTGAGGAACAATCACAGTATGCACTCTCGGCTGCCCTCAGCTTTGCCTCAAACCAGCGTTCCTACTTCCCCTTCTGCTACATCATAAGGAATAATTATTCCCTTGGCATAAGCCTCACAGCGCCAGAGATCCTGGCTCAATTCAGGTGACTGTCTGTGTAAAGTTTACACATTCTCCCTGTGTCTGCGTGGATTTCCTCCAGGTTGCCCGTGATAAATTGCCTGTAGTGTTAGATGAAGGAGTAAATGTCAGGGGGTGGGTCGGTGTGGACTTTTTGGGCCAAAAGGCCTGTTTCTACACTGTGAGTCATCTTATTTAACTACACAATTAACCAACTAGTCTTAAGAATAAAGGGATATATTCGCTAGTGTCACGAATCTATTATATTGCCCTTAATATTAATCAATAATTATACTGCTTCATGGTCAGAAATGGTAATATTCCCAATTGTGCAGGCTGCCACCGAATCTAAGATTGTTGCAGGAATGGGGAAGATATCAACCCTCGTGTGGCATTTATGCCGGTTAAACAAGAAAATAAAATCCCTACTTATGATGTGGATCTGCCACCAGATATCCACCAGCTCTCGTTCTGCACACATATCCACTAATTGCTTAATTATAACGAGGGTATTGGGGCACCTTTGAACATTCTGTCTACCGTGGGGTCCATAAGACTTTTGAAAACGTCTACAATAATGTGCCACGATGCAAGATAACTGCATTTGGAAAATGCATCTATCAGGAATTTAAGAGGGTACGCTGGGAGTTGGGGGGGGGGGGGCAATAAACATTCAAAATACTATATTGTTTACTATAGTTCAAGGCTTTGGGTATTATGACCTCCCATGAGTGTCAGATACAATCTAGTAGGTTAAATGGAAGATTATTTTTATCCATTATGGCTTCTCCCCTCCTCGTAATATTAAAAGACGAGAAATAAACCCGATCAAGCCCGATCTGCTGCAATGTCAAATGTTCTTTGTCATCAAGGTGCATCTCCTGCAATAGCACAACATCCACGCTCTCTTTTTAAGACTAGAAAGTAAATTTTTCCTCTTTTCTGGCCAATGGCTCCCCTAATGTTCCAGGTAGACCATTTAAGCACATCATTACCCAGAACACACTGTAGCGACATTTGAACTCGAGAAAGGATGAACTCGAATTACTGCTCATTAATAAATAAAGTCTCATAGAGCTTAAAAACTACACAAACTAACACTCCTACAACTATTAACGCTCAAAACTTTCCAAAACTAAGCATTTTAAGTGAATGACTGGGATGGAGTGGGTGAGCGAACCACTTTGCCCGTGCTGTGATGCAGAGCCCAACAAAGCAGACCTTCCAGATCGCCACCATCTTGGGTTTCCCCTTAACATTTTAGCGATAATATCATTTAATTTTGAATTATATTCCTGGATGTGCTGGTAAGTGTGATTTTGTACCACTGTCAGCATTTCCCCAACACTGCACATTCCTGCAATTCCCCGATAATCCTTGACTCCATTATTCTTTATGAACCTTCTGTCTGTGCCTCAAAAATATTCAATACCTCTGCCTCCAATGCTCTGCGGGGAAGAGAGTTCCAAATACTCTCACCATTGAGAAAACAAAAAATAACTTGAGCTGTGTGTGAGATTATTTTTGTCTCCTTACCTGAGAAAAGATATAATTAAATTGGAAGCAGTTCAGAGATGTTTCACTTCATGTATTCCTGGAATGATGGTCTTATATTATGAAGGCTTTAACAGGTTACCCTTGAAATGAGAGATGATCTTATTGAAACATACAAAATCTAGAGGAGAGTGATCAGATAGATATCCACTTGGTGTTTGTATCGTCCAAACTTCTTGTTCTTGTTTTTATAAATTCTCTACAGTGTGGAAGCAGGACATTCCGTCCACCAAGTCCACATTGACCCTCAGAACAGTATCCCCTCCGGACCTGCTACCCCACACACACACACTATCCACGTAACCCTGCATTTCCCATGACTAACCTATCTAACCTACACATCCATGGGCACTATGGGCAATTTAGCATGGCCAATCCGCTCTAAGCTGCATATCTTTGGACTGTGGGAGGAAACCCACACAGACATGGGGAGAATGTTCAAAATCCACATCGAGGGTTGCCCGAGGTTGGAGTTGAATGCAGTTCCTTGGTGATGGGAGGTAGCAGTGATAACCACATATCCACCGTGTGCATCCGTTAGTTCTATTAGTTACTTGTTGCTGACTAAAGAAATCTGCCTGACTTGTTCCTGTCACTGAACCTGATTCAGTCTGAGAACTTTATCATCGGCCATTTCGCCAACCTGGTTACATTTAAAATTTGGCGTCAGCAGCGGAGGAATGGGACGAGAAAGGAAACAGTGACACCCTCCAACATCCGGCAGAGCAGGAATTAGGAGAATTCACAAAGTGGAATTTCAGGCAAATGGGAATTCTTTTTCCCAGAAGTTTGGGATGGCTGGACCTTTATATTACATCGAAGCTGGCTTTGTTTGATTTTCCATGTACAGGTGAATCAGGGATAATGATGCATGGAAAGAAAAGTGCAGCTGGGATCACAATGAGATAAGCCATGACATTATTTAGTAGTGGAGTAGTGTGAAAGGGCCGAATGGCCCACGAGTGTCCCTCAGCCCTATGTTCTGATGTTCCATTTAGCCCTCGGACATGCTAAACAGGGGCAGATTGAGGCTACTCAGATGCTTCGGTGTAGTTTGGAAAATGTACTTGGTAAATCCAGGCTGGATCAAGAAGTGACCAACATCCCCACCCCCCAATCCCTGTTTCCAGGCTTCCCCTCTCTGTAACCTCTGCTCCAGATGTGGGTCATTTTGCAGACCCAGATACGCTGGGAATACAGTCACATACCCCACCCAGGGTTAAAACAACAAATCCTCTGCTCTCCCTGAATGCAACATTGTACAACACGATTTTCAGCAAAATAACCCATTACTTTCCAAAAGCATAACATGTGAAATTAATAAATACGAACAGGAGCAGGTCAATCGGCCCCTCAAGCTAACCCTGTCATTTAATAAGGACATGGCTGATTAACTCTAGGGCTCAACTCCATTTTCTTGACGACTCCTTGTATCCCTCCACACCTCTCTGGGTTAGGGAATTCCAGACATTCACTACCTTCGGAGAGAAGCCATGACCTTGCATCTCAGATTGAAATCGATGTTCCTTATTCGGTATCTATATCCTCGAGTTCAACACTTTGCCCAAGAATGGAAACATCTACCTTCTCCAACCCCTTCTGTGTCTTGTATTTTTCTGCAGTATCACTCCTCATTCATTTAAACCCCAATGAATTATCGACTCACCATTTTAGAGATTTTCAATAACTCAACCCTTTCATCCCAGGAAATCGCCTAATGTACCAACCAAGTTACTTGCTGCATCAGCACACTGATTTTATGTTTCATACACAGGCTTTGTACTGCTCCTTTTCTGGAAGTCTTCTCCATTAAATAACAGCTAGTCTTTTGGTTCTCAGTGTCAACCATAAACTCGTATGTATATTGCACTCAGCTCCCTCCTTCGGGCTGTTAGTATAGAGTGTAAATAACTGATGCCATCGGACTGATAGCTGTGGTCCTCCAGCAGATACACCTTTATCATGAAGATTCATTAATCCAGACTCTCCAATTTCTATGTGCTCACCAATCATCCCATGTTAATACATTATCCATCATCCTACGAGCTTTTGCCTTGTGTAAGAACTTTTATTTTGCAATACCTTATGGAAAATCTCTGGAAAGCCTGGTGTCTACCAGATCCCCTTAACCAAATCCGCTTGTTACATTCTCAGGCATCTCCAGAAATACTTTGCATAATTTATGCAGGGCAAATTATTGTTTTCCTTTCACAAACACACAATGACTCTGCGTGAAGCTTTTCTAAATATCCATGCAGGCCAGGCTTCCCAAATTAAGCTCGTCCCATTTGCTTTCATTTGGCCCATATGCCTCTAACTGTTTCCCATTCATATATTTGACCAAATGAGTTTTAAACGTTGTAACTGTACTGGCATCTACCACTCTTTCTCTGATATCTCATTCCATACCCACACCACTCTCTGTGTAAAAAAGTTGCTACTTCGTTCCTTGTAAATCTTTACTCTTTCACCTTAAACCTATGCCTTCTATGGCTGAACTCCCCCACGCCGTTTGAATGGTCTTGGCTATTCACCCTATCCATATCTCTCATG
>NW_025208312.1:10941-14370 GCF_004010195.1 Chiloscyllium plagiosum | reverse complement strand
AAGGCAGGATTCTTGCCAGTGTGGAGGAACAAATAAATCTTGCTGTTCAAGTGCATAGATCTCTTAAAGTTGCCACCCGTGTTGATCACATTGTTAAAAAAGCATATATTGTGCCTGTTATTAATGGGGGATCGATTTTATGAACTGCGGGGTTTGCAACAGCTCGACAAGAGCCTCGTGAGACTACACTTGTGACCAGTTCTGGTCGGTCTATTATGGGAAAGATATGGAGGCTTTCGAGAAGGTGCAAAGAAGGTCTACCAGGATACTACCTGAACTGGAGGGCTTGTCTTACGAAGAGACATTGACTGAGCTCGGCGTTTTCTCTCTGGAGAGAAGGAGGAAGGGAGGGGACATGATCGACGTATACAAGTTAATAAGATTAAAAATCACACAACACCTGGTTATAGTCCAACAGTCTTATTTAGAAGCACAAGCTTTCGGAGCGCTGCTCCTTCATCAGGTGATTGTGGAGAAGGATCAGCGCTCAGAAAACTGGTGCTTCTAACTAAACATGCTGGACCATAACCAGATGTTGAGTGATTTTTAACTATGTACACTCCAGTGCAATACTGGCGTCTCCAAATAAAGGTAATGAAAGCCATGAATTGAGTCAATAGCCAGATACTTACACCACCCTCCCCTCCCCCGCAGGATTGACTGGCACGAGGATATCAGGAGGAAGGTATAGAAGAAATGTCAGAGATAGGTTCTTTACGCAGAGTTGAGAATGCATGGAATGCGTTGCCAGCGCTTTTGGTGGGAGCAGAGTCATTAGGGGCATTTAAGCGACTGCATTGCATGCTCATTAACGGCGGTGAATTGAGAGGTAGGCAGGTTAGGTTATTTTATTTTAGATTTGGAATAATCCTCAACATAACATCGTGGGCCGAAGGGCCAGTTGTGTGCCATACATTGCTATGTTTAATTGTTCGTCGCATGGAAAGAATGGATTTACAAAATGTAATTTTGTTTAATGGACTTACTGAAGATTTTGCAATTGGTAAACGAAGGACTAAATGAGTGCAACAGTGTTCATTTGTTGTTCCAAAAATTTTAATGGCTTTGCATAAGTCTTTTTCACACATTTGCGAACGAATGTGCTGTGAATTTGACGCTACTTGAATAAAAAAAAACCCTTTGAGAAGTCTTTCGCATGCTCTCAGTAGCAATGTTTCTTACTCAGGCGAAGCACTGATTTGGTGGGATTCTACATTGCACCCTTGAGTGGCTTTCTAAACTTGTACTGAATTGATCCATATATTAAGTTGTTTATGCAGCAACTTAAATTGCACAGCATGAATCCAACCGTTTGCAATATGAATTCGAAAGTTTTGTAATCTCTTGTATTTGCTCCTCTAATGTTATAGAATAACTAATATATATATATATATCACACACCTTCGACAAAAGAATGAAGCTGCCAGCTCTGATGAAGAGTAAAATCTCAGACGTCCTCCTGCTCTCCATTTCTGCGTCATTGTAATTATCTTTAATGCTCTGACATCTCAGTCTCTTCCAGATGTGACTACTCACAAACATGTGTCGAAAGGTCAGATTTTCAGTAAAACAATATTAAAACGAATGGGAGGAAATAATTAGATAACACCAAGCCAGGATCAGTATAACAGAACCATGACACATACTATATATGACCTCACCAGCTTCCAGTGTAAAGCAATGAGGCATGTTTTTTCAAACAGAGGTGAACACCAGTCGTTGCTTGAACCACGGCTGCTGTTCTCTCAGAGAAATATGTTCCACTCAGATACAGACAACTAATGGCTCCACACCAATCAATTGTTTAATTAACGGTGTACCAGATTGAACATCCTGTTGTTGCACAATGCAGGGCATGGGTAACTCTACACACACCTGTAATGAGAAAGAAACATGATGGGATATAATAAGTGATCCGCCACAGTATGTCTTCTGTGATAACAAGTAGTAGAAATGCAATTGCCATAGCCAGTAACTAACGAGTGATACAAATCAAAAACCCACATTTTCCATGTGACAGGATCAATATCGCCACTAAATCTATGGTCATTGGAACAGAACAACAAAAGAAGGGTATGTTAAATCATTCCACCTGACAATAGTTCAACATTCTTATTTTACTATGGTTGATCAGTATGTACACATTGAAAAATCTCCTAAAATAATCTCAGGAATTACAAATTAATGAAATGAAATAAAACATATTTCAAATGGTGATTTTGTTGTCTGAAAGCCCCAAATGTGTAAAGTTGACTGATCCGTCAAAGATGTCCGAGTCTGCCAGCAATGATTAAAAGTTGTTAACCTGAGGATAGAATGGTCAAACCAGACAGAGACGGTGCACTGACATGAATGGGATTTTGAATGGGCAATTACATAACAACTCCGAGTTCATGAAGAATTAAGTCACTCATATTCTGGAACATTCTAGATAGAACAAGGTATTAATTGAGTTTTAGGAGAATGTAGAACGAAAAATCTAATTTCGTTATGTGGTGATTGATCATTATAACGAGACGACACAAGTTATACAATAATTGTAGTTTATTCTGAATTACTTTACCGTGATGGGTTATATCGAAACAACGCGAAAGAGGAGATCAGTTGTTGAATGGACTGAGAGTTGAGAAAAAGCATACCATAGTGAAATGTGTATGAAGTGCATGCGAATGTTGGGGAATTCTGTTCTGCAAGGAATGGTGACGAGTACCTTGTCATTTGCAATTTTCATAAACAGTGAATTCGAAAAGCAGAAGCACATTTCACAACATAGACATTTCACCTGAAGGAGAAAGTGAGGACTGCAGATGCTGGAGATCAGAGCTGAAAATGTGTTGCTGGAAAGCGCAGCAGGTGAAGCAGCATCCAAGGAGCAGGAGAATCAACGTTTCGGACATGAGCCATTCTTCAGAAAACATGACTCATTGCATTATGGGAAGACAAATCTGGTCACAACTGAAAGTGAATGATAGTGCAATGATTCATGTTACCGAACATAGACGCCTGGTGATTCAGATAAAAAAGATTCTTAGACTGTCAATGATAGGTCAATGGGTGGCTTTGTCGAACACGGGGACCTGATGGGTGAGATACATAGATTCTTGAAAGAAGAAGGTGTTTGTAAAGTTTGTCTTAATTGCGCAGAACATTGAGCTCTGGGTTGAGACTTTGTGTTGCAGCAGTAGCTGACATTGGAATGAACTGCCAGAGGAAGTGGTAAATGCAGATACAGTTACAATATTTCTAAGACATTTGGACAGGTGCAGGAACTGAATAGATCTCGATAGATATGGGCCAAACGCAGGCGAATGGAATTCGTTTAATTTGGGAACCCTGGTTGGTATAGATAAGCGATGCTGAAGGATCTGTTTGTGTTGTACGACTATCTGACGCTCTGACTTTATGGTGCAGTAGGCTCAAAGTAGGAAG
>NW_025208312.1:4666-9553 GCF_004010195.1 Chiloscyllium plagiosum | reverse complement strand
AGTTATTGAAGTTAAAGTGTATTTGTTCATTTCCCGAATCATATTTACACAAATGCTCAGTTCAGTTAGCTGTCACACTCCAAAGTCTCTGAACCTTTAATGGTCCTCTTTGTTTCAGCGGCCTCCAGAATTCAGATAATTGTCAAGTCGATCAATGAGCTTCCAGGCAATTAACATGATATCATGTGTGACAGATATACTCTCAGGCCCAGTGCTCTGCAATTGCCTTCTTTCCAGGGAGCAGGTTTTGGCTGACATTGATAAGCTGGGAAGATACAATGGACTCGAAATGTTCACTCTGGTTTCTCTCCACAGATGCTGCCAGTTGTTGGGTTTCTCCAGCAACTTCGGTTTTCATTTCCAATTCCAACTTGCACGTTTTCTTGGTTTGTATTTTGTGAAAACTCTATGCTCGTCACTTGCAATCCAATGAAAGTGTCAGTTGTTGAGATTTTCAGTAGTTACTCTTCGTCAGATCAGGGTGTTCCTATTTCTAAATTATATAGTAATGGTCAAGGTAGAGGGCATGTTTCTGAAGAGGGAACCAATAGATCATGATCAACGACTGATTGGAAACAAAAATAAATTCAAGGTATCCTAAAACTTTTAGCAGGAACGCACTGGTATACATTTACAGCTGAAGAAACATTTGGGTAACCAATAAGGTCGAATTAACAGAAACTAACTTGCTCAACTGGTCATTCTATCCTTGATACTGCATCTCCCCCCAAACTTTATGGACTTGTCTTCTCCTGTCAGCAACACAACACTGACGGTTCTGTGATCTTTGGTTGTTTGGCCATGGACTATAACACTGACGTTACCAAGGTGATTTGGAAGAAAGGTGGGGTGCCAATCACGACTGCAGTGAAGACTTATCCATCCGTGAGGAACAACAATGGAACTTACACCCTGAGCAGCCAATTGACCCTGCCTGAGTCAGAGGCAGATTGCAGCAAACTCTCCTGTGAGGTTCAACACAGCGGGTCAAAGCAGAGCACTGGAATGCTATGTAAATCTTGTAGGAACTGAGGTGAACAGCACACCTATGGTTAACATGAATAGGTCATTAGTTATAATACATTTGACATCGTCATAGAGATATAGAGTACAGGAAAAGTTCCTGAGTTCCATCCAGTCCACGCCTACCAATAACAGCCCCCTAACTATTCCAGTCCAGTATATCCGCAATTGATGCATTGCTTTGTGTGACTTGACATTTCTTATGTGCATCTGCATATTTCTCACATGTTATGCGGTGCCTAGCCTCTTCAAGACTGACTCACACTGAGCTGCAGATTCACACACTCTGTGTGATTTTGGTTTCCCCAATATCCTCCTGTCCTTACCTTAACCCTATGCCCTTGAGACATTGCTCCATCCATTAAGGGGAAAGGGATTTGTCCTGTTTACTATGTATATGTCTACCGTAATTCTAGACATCACAATCATCATCTCTCTCATTCTTCTCTGCTCCAAGTAAAACCCCAGTTTGGTTAATGACATTCCATAACTTAAAAACTTCCAGCCCAGGAAAATCCTGGAAAATCTCAATAATGCTGCCTTCTGTCTAATCACATTCCTTCCATAACATGCAGTCCTATATATCACACAATGCTTCATGTCTGGCCGAACCAGTGTTTTATTAATTTCCAGTATCATCTCCCAACACCGAATGTAAATGTCTTGGCTCATAAAAGCAAATACCCGACACACATTCTTAGTCTTTTTATCCACCTGCAACATTACTACAAGGGATCGATGGGCATGCACACCAAAGATCCTCAGTCCTTTTCACGCTTCCACCATTCAAATCATAATACCTCTTAGTTTCTTCTGACCAAGTGCATCACCTTACACTTATCCAGAATGATTTCCTTCCATCCACACAAACATTCTATGACCATTACCCTCTGCACTCCGCCATTCAGCTAACTCAGGGTTGAATTCGTCAAATTAACTTGATCTCATCTGGCTCTGATCTTTACTATCATCTGGAAATAGACTTACTTCTTCGAAATCTAACATCAAATTGCTCAATGAAAGCGTGCTGAGAATTGTTGATTAACCTTCCAGATGAAGGTTAATTCCCCTCTCCATAGTTACAATGTCTTCCCTAGTACAGAGCCGAGCTTGAGCCGAGCCTGTGGTTTCATGATTTTTCTCTTCGTCTGTCCTGCATAACAATACCAGATTGGCAGTTTTACCATATCCCTAGGTGGCCAGGAATTACAACTTATTGCCAGCCACCCACTATTTCATCCTTTGCTTGGCACACATGTTATCTGCCCTGGAAATATTACTATTTTTTTCATCCAGCAACACAGCACATCACATCACCTATCCTAATTTCTGAAAAAAATCACAACACTTCACAATGTTTTCTATGTCCACTTATTCCCTCACACTGGTGAACATTAACAATCTTCACCGTTTCCACTCCATCTTTATTTTTCCCTGTCTCACTTGAAGGCATTATATTTGGAATATTGAACTGCCACTCTTGCCCCTCTCGCAGCATGTCTCCATGATTTCAATTGCACACTTCCTCATTTATGCCGTTAACTCATCAGCATTGTTTATCATACTCCTTTTATTAAAATGAATACCATCCAAACGTGCTATCTCTCCCCCTGATCAAACTGGCCCATCATTTTTGTACCTTGTTGACCTCCTTGCTCTGACCTCTAATTTTAGCATTACATTGTCATTATCACATCGTCCGTCTAATTGTACTGTGTTGATCTCAGCTTCTATAGCACTCTGGACAATTATTATGGTTGTAATATCAAGGTTCGTATCTATTAACCACAACTCACTTTGTTACATGAGAACTGAATGTATTTTTTTTATCAAATTTGTCAGATAATTTATACGATGTTATTCATAAAGGTCCACTTCTCCAACAACTCTTCTTCTGATCGTGCGTCGCAGTGAAGAAATCGCAACATAGAACATAGAACAATACAGCACAGAGCAGGCCTTTCGGCCCATGATGTTGTGCCGAACATTTGTCCTAACTTAAGCACCTATCCATGTACCTATCCAATTGCCGCTTAAAGGTCACCAATGATTCTGACTCTGCCACTCCCACAGGCAGCGCATTCCATGCCCCCTCCACTCTCTGCATAAAGAACCTACCCCTGACATTCCCCCGATACCTTCCACCCATCATCACTATTTTTTTGTCCCCTTGTAACACTCTGTTGTACCCGGGGAAAAAGTCTCTGGCTGTCTACTCTATCTATTCCCCTAATCATCTTATAAACCTCTATCAAGTCACCCCTCATCCTTCGCCGTTCCAATGAGAAAAGGCCTCAGTGGCTGCTCAATGATAGTCCAGGCTTGTCCCCTTGTAACACTCTGTTGTACACGGGGAAAAAGTCTCTGACTGTCTGCTCTATCTATTCCCCTAATCATCTTATAAACCTCTATCAAGTCACCCCTCATCCTTCGCCGTTCCAATGAGAAAAGGCCTAGCACTCTCAACCTATCCTCGTCTGACCTATTCTCTATTCCAGGCAACATCCTGGTAAATCTCCTCTGTACCCTCTCCAAAGCCTCCACATCTTTCCTAAAATGAGGCGAACAGAACTGCACACAGTACTCCAAATGTGGCCTTACCAAGGTCCTGTACAGCTGCAACATCACCTCACGAATCTTGAATTTAATCCCTCTGCTAATGTACGTTAATACGCCATAGGCCTTGTTACAAGCTCTATCCACCTGAGTGGCAACTTTTAAAGAGCTATGAACATATCCACCTGAGTGGCAACTTTCAAAGAGCTATGAACATAGACCCCAAGATCCCTCTGCTTCTCCACCTTACTAAGAACCCTACCGTTAACCCTGTATTCCGCATTCTTATTTGTCCTTCCAAAATGGACAACCTCACACTTGACTGGGTTGAACTCCATCTGCCATTCCTCAGCCCACCTCTGCATCATATCTAAGTCCCTTTGCAGCCGACAACAGCCCTCCTCACTACCCACTCCTCCACCAATCTTCGTATCATCTGCAAATTTACTGACCCACCCTTCGACTCCCTCTTCCAAGTCATTAATAAACATTACAAACAGCAGAGGACCCAGAACTGATCCCTGCGGAACTCCACTTTTACCTGGGCTCCAGGCTGAATATTTACCATCTACCACCACTCTCTGACTTCGACCGATTAGTCAGTTCTCTATCTAACTGGCCAAATTTCCCACTATCCCATGCTCCCTGACTTTCCGCATAAGCCTACCATGGGGAACCTTATCAAATGCCTTATTAAAATCCATGTACACTACATCCACTGTTCTACCCTCATCCACATGCTTGGTCACCTCCTCAAAGAATTCAATAGTACTTGTACGGCAAGACCTACCCCTCACAAATCCGCGCTGGCTGTCCCTAATCCAGCAGTGTCTTTCCAGATACTCATAAATCCTATCCCTCAGTACCCTTTCCATTACTTTGCCTATCACAGAAGTAAGACTAACTGGCCTATAATTCCCGGGGTTCTACCTATTCCCTTTTTTGAACAGGGGCATAACGTTCGCCACTCTCCAGACCCCTGGTACCACCCTCATTGACAGTGAAGACGAAAAGATCATTGCGAACGGCTCTGCAATTTCTCTCTTGCTTCTCACATAATCCTTGGTTATATCCTGCCAGACCCGGGGGACTTGTCTATCCTCAGGTTTTTCAAAATGCCCAACACATCTTCCTTCCTAACAAGTATCTCCTCTAGCTTACCAGTCTGTTTCATACTCTCCTCTTCAACAATACGGTCACTCTCATTTGTAAATACTGAAGAAAAGTACTCATTCAAGACCTCTTCTATCTCTTCTGACTCAATACACAGTCCCCCACTACTGTCCTTGATCGAACCTCCCCTCGTTC